>NW_011495048.1:5425956-5434766 GCF_000754665.1 Bison bison bison | reverse complement strand
CAAGGGTCCAAGGTTACAAACATTGAGGCTACTACTTACATTTCTATACACCCATTATATCAATCAATACACTGCCAAGGACACAGTAGGTAAGGGGTATGGAGACTTAGCAGCAAACATTGGCCCAATAAGTGAAAAACCCTTCACCAATACAATTTCTAATCAATCTTTTAACTACTCAAAGGAATCTGTGTTTAGACAGTTTAGAACATCTCCTGCCTCTCACAGTTGGGAGGCTCTGAACAATCACATGTGGCCAGAAAAACCTATTCAGGCAGGCTAGAGGATTTCCAAAGGAGTTTGTAGGTTAAACACTGTCATACCCAGGAATTATTAACTGGAGCTGTAAGCTAACTCTTTTTTCAGAGAGAGGTAGTGGGGGACAGCCCCCCGTAAAGTCAGAGGTGTAGGTGAAAGCACAAAGCAGAAAGTAGGCAGAGATGCTCGAGAATTTCCAGGGGGACTCCTGAGGCTCGATCCCACCTTTGTGTATGCCGAACCTCCTTCCTCATGACCTTTGTCGTGGGTGGAGTTCCTCACGCTGGCTCCCGGCAGTGATAGAATTCCAGTTGAGCTATTCCAGATCCTGAAAGATGATGCTGTGGAAAGTGCTGCACTCAATATGCAATATGCAATATGCACTCAATATGCAATATGCCAGCTCCCGGCAGTTATGTCCCAGATAAAGGGACAAGTTAAAATCCCAGTTCAGTTCAGTTCATTTCATTCACTCAGTCATGTCCAACTCTTTGTGACCCCATGAACCATAGCACGCCAGGCCTCCCTGTCCATCACCAACTCCCAGAGTCCACTCAAACCCATGCTCATCGAGTTGGTGATGCCATCCAATCATCTCATCCTCTTTCATCCCCTTCTTCTCCTGCCCTCAATCTTTCCCAGCATCAGGGTCTTTTCAAATGAATCAGCTCTTCACATCAGGTGGCCAAAGTATTGGAGTTTCATCTTCAATATCAGTCCTTCCAGTGAACACCCAGGACTGATCTCCTTTAGGATGGGCTAGTTGGATCTCCTTGCAGTCCAAGGGACTCTCAGAATCTTCTCCAACACCACAGTTCAAAAGCATCAATTCTTCAGCACTCAGCTTTGTTTATAGTCCGACTCTCACATCCATATATGATCGCTGGAAAAACCATAGCTTTGACTAGACGGACCTTTGTTGGCAAAGTAAAAAGTTAAATAAGTAGGGTGACAATATACAGCCAAATAACTCCAGAAAGAATGAAGGGATGGAGCCAGACCAAAAGCAACACCCAGTTGTGAATGGGACTGGTGATGGAAGCAGGGTTTGATGGTGCAAAGAGCAATATTGCATAGGAACCTGGAATGTTAGGTTCTTGAATCAAGGCAAATTGGAAGTGGTCAAACAAGAAATGATGAGTGAACATCGACATTCTATGAATCAGCGAAATAAGATGGACTGGAATGGGTGAATTTAACTCAGATAACCATTATATCTACTACTGTGGGCAAGAATCCCTTAGAAGAAATGGAGTAGCCATCATAGTCAACAAAAGAGTCTGAAATGTGGTACTTGGATGAAATCTCAAAAACTACAGAATGATCTCTGTTCGTTTCCAAGGCAAACCATTCAGTATCATGGTAATCCAAGTCTATGCCCTGACCAGTAGCACTGAAGAAGCTGAAGTTGAACAGTTGTATGAAGACCTACAAGACCATCTAGAACTAACACCCCAAAAAGATGTCCTTTTCATTATAGGAGACTGAAATGTAAAAGTAGAAAGTCAAGAAAAATCCCAGAAAAACAACTAAATGAAGTGGAGATAGGCAACCTTCTAGAAAAATAATTTAAAATAATGATAATGAAGATGATCCAGGATCTCTGGAAAACAATGGAGAAGATGCAAAAAATGTATACCAAAGGCCTACAAGAACTAAAGAACAAACAGAGATGAATAATACACTAGAAGGAATCAATAGCAGAATAATTGAGACAGAAGAATGAAAAAATGACCTAAAGAACAGAATGGTGGAAATCACTGCCATAGAACAGAATATAGAAAAAAGAATGGAAAAAAAAAAATTTGAAGACAGCCTAAGAGACCTCTGGGACATTAAATGCACCATTTGCATTATAGAGGTCACAGAAGGAGAAGAGAGAGAGAAAGAACCTGAGAAAACGTTTGAAAAGATAACAGCTGAAAACTTCTCTAACATGGGAAAGGAAAACCAAGCCCAGAAAGCAGAGAGCCCCAGGCTGGATAAACACAAGGAGGAACACACTGAGACACAGTAATCAAACTGACAAAATTGCAGACAAAAATAAAATATTAAAAGCAACAAGGCAAAAAAGACAAATAATACACAAAGTTAGAAAGTTAAGTCGCTCAGTCGTGTCCGATTCTTTGCGCCCCCGTGGACTGTAGCCCACCAGGCTCCTGCATCCATGGGATTCTCCAGGCAAGAATACTGGAGCGGTTTGCCATTTCTTTCTCCAGGGGATCTTCCTGACCTAGGGATAGAACCCAGGTCTCCCGCATTAGAGGCAGATGCTTTAACCTCTGAGTCACGAGGAAGACACATAATACTATCACTGATTTCTCAGCAGAAACTCTACAAGTCAGAAGGGAATGGCAAGATACATTCCAAGTGATGAAACGGAAGAAGCTACAATGAACCATATTCTACCCAGCAAAACTGTTGCTCAGAGTTAATGGAGAAATCAAAAGCTTTCCAGACAAGGAAAAGTTAACAGAATTCAGCACCACCAAACTAGCTTTACAAGAACAATTTCTCTAGACAGGAAGCACCAACCAAGGAAAAGACCTACAGAAAATAACCCCCCCAAAATTGAGAAAATGGTAATAGGATCATATATGTATCAATAATTACCTTAAAAGCAAATGGATTAAATGCGGCAACCAAGGGACATAGACTGGCTGGGTAGATAAAATGTATGTATGTATTTCCATTTATCACATCACTCTGCTTGATGCTCCAAATTATATGTAATTATTTGATATTGTTAGGTTAATCATGTTCCCATTATGGCTTGCAATTGCAATTATCTTTCATTTTTTGTCTGGCTATTGATTGTGAAAACTGATAAACATCTTTTACTATTGTGATTATGTAACTGTTACTCACTTAATATCATTGTATCATGATTGGTCAACAGAAAAATAATAGAATTGTGATCACCAAAACTACCATAATAGGAAAACCTATAATCATCTTTTAAAATCTAGGTGCATATCAGAATTATCTTAGAAGTTTTTGAAAAAATACAATTTCTAGATATTGTTTTTTTCCTCCAGACTCCAGATATGTTTCCAATAAGCTGCTGCTGCTGCTAAGTCGCTTCAGTCATGTCCAACTCTGTGTGACCCCATAGGTGGCAGCCCACCAGGCTTCCCTGTCCCTGGGATTCTCCCTTCTACTAAGCAGCTATGTTTAAAAACAACTAGACTACAAGATGATCTTTTACTTTTATCTAGTTTGTTTCACTTTTTCTTTCATATTCAGAGCACAAACATTTCATATTCAAAACAAACCATTTTAGTTTAAGTTATCCATATCAGTAAAATTCCAACTAAGCACTTTCACACCTATGTAAATTTAACCCTACACATATTCCCTACATTTATGTTTATATGAATTATAAAAACCATAGAGTTCATTTGGTGTTTATCTGAGCTTTCAATGGGTCACACTTTGTACCTCATTCTTTGAGGCCTGCTGGAACATGAGGAAAGCTACAGGTCACAGAAAGAGGTGCATTATATGATTAAATATTTAAATAAGGTACAAACTATCTTATGTAGGATGATCTATCGTTTGAAAGATGCATACCCTTTCATATATTTGCATTAAAAAAATAGATTCCAAAATGTAATTATCTAGTACATGAGCTTTCTGATAAATTGATTTTTAAATTAAGAAATATCCATTTTAGAGTTGCTTACAAGGAACGTATGTTGGGAAAGATTGAATGCAGAAGGGGAAGGTGATGATAGAGGACAAGATGGTTGGATGGCATCACTGACTCAATGGGCATGAGTTTGCGAAAGCTTCTGGAGATGGTGAAGGACATGGAAGCCTGGCATTCTTCAGTGCATGCAGTTACAAAGAGTCAGACACAACTGGGTGACTGAACAACAAAAATGAATGTAATTTCTGAGTTCTACAATATCAACATATAGAAGCAGACTTAAAGACAAAAAGTGGGTCTCTAGAGACACAGGCATTTAATCATTAGCAGTATTTTATTTATTTACTAATTTTACAATTTCAGTTGTCCCAGAATGGAAGGCTCACCTTAGGCAAAGTGTGCTTCATCACTCAGAGTACTGAAGTCAAAGCTAACATAAATGTTCTTATGAATGCCAATGTGTAGAGCATGCATCCAGCTGAACTGATTTACACAAATGAAATTTGCTTTTTTTTTCCCTCTTAGTGTTGGTGGAAATGATTGTTTGTTTCAGGTCTTTCTGAATTGGGTAAAGCCATACTTTTTAGAATTATAGGAATGTGGAGTACATTGGACCTTTGTAGAAAGCTTAGAAAATATTCATATCCAACAAATCACTCAAACATGAAACACTAAATTGAATTCAATCTTGGCAAAAGAAAAAAGATGATATAAATATTTTGAAATATTTAATCAGAAGTTTCTAAGGAGAGGACAAATGAAAATGGGTTTAAATTAAATTAGGCTATATCTAAATTTTAAAAAATTGGATAACAACATCATTAGATCTATATTTTCTTTCACTAAGTTGCTGCAAAATGGTTTTATATATTAGCGATAGTAATATAGTATAGCTGAATTGCATTTTTGTGTTTTTTATGTAAAATTGCAACTTGAGATCACTGCAGAGAAATGATCATTCCTTTTATAATAGGTCACATAATATACTTTGTGCAATCTCAATTTCAGGAAAAAGTTTATCTTTACAGATAAATTTTCATATGTTCTGAGTGAGTGAAGTCGCTTAGTCGTGTCCGACTCTTTGCGATCCCATGGACTGTAGTCTACAAAGCTCCTTTGCCCATGGAATTTTCGAGGCAAGAGTACTGGAGTGGGTTGCCATTTTCTTCTAGAGTCATACAAAAAAAGCAAAAAAAAAAAGCAAAAACAATACTTCTTGGGATAAAAAGAAGAGGACATATATAGCACATATTATAAAATTATATAGATTTCTTCGTTATAGTTAGTATGCTGCTGCTGCTAAGTCGCTTCAGTAGTATAGTAAAGGAAATTTTCCAGCTTAGTGACCAGCCTTTTGCAATCCCTGTAGTAAACACCACAAGGCATATTTCTACCTACACTAATGCTTTCTTTGTGTTCAGTCCTATTGCTTCTTTTTTCTACATTTCAGTGAAGCTCAGACTGAAGCTATTATAGGCCACAATGACATGTCTCATGTCTGTTGGTGTTTTTCAATAATAAGAATTTACATAGCTTTTTTTCATCATTAAGCCCCCTGGGAGAATATGACTTTGGAATACTTACCAATATTTCAAAAAATAATAATAATAACAACAACTTTAGGCCTTTGCCTAAGGAAAAAGACACCCCCGGAACAGAGTTAGATATGTCAGTGTCTTTGCACTTTACTATTGCTGTGCATCACGTTTATGAAGGCATAATAAATAGTCATAATAGAAAAAGAGCAGTTAGAATAAAATAAAGTGGTCCATCAAGTACTCAACCCAAGTTTATTACTGCAATGGACTTGGGTTATAATTACCAACAAAGAAGAGAATAACTATAAGTTATTTTTATGTGTAAAGCATATTATACTAAGCCAACATAATAACACAGTTTTTATGAACCACAATAATTATGCTGAAGAATCACACAAGTACATTTTCCTAAAAGAAGGTATGTGTTGATAAGCTACAGAATTTTACAGTTGCTATGAACAAAAATAATTGTCATTGCAAAACAATAAAAGTACATTAACTTTTGTTGCAATGTTTGAGAAAGATTAAATAATAAAAATTTTAAAATACTTATTAAATAATAAAAAGTTTATTTCATTTTAATGTCTTTATTTTAAAATGACTTTTTTCATAGAAATTCTCTGTGTATACAAAGTTGTTTATTATCCTTCATGAGTGGTATGTGGGAGATTCTGTTGCTAAGAATGCTCTGTAATATACTTCAGTTAATTAATATAGGAATGATGACTTTTAGGTGACTGTAGATTTAAATATATTCTTTATAAAACTCTAATTAAGATTTTATCTCAAGTCACTATGATTTTATCACTATATTTGATTTTACATTTAGATGCTTATAGAAAAGTCAAATGTTATCACCAGTTATATAATGTCTGGTAACAAGTTAAATCACATTATATTAATTCACATTTGAAGGCAAAAACAGACTATTAAAAAGAACACGCCGTCGCTTCTGTCTTATAGAAGCAAACTATTAAATAAAGCAATATGGAGAGATACTTCGAGTAAAGGTTATCTATATAAATTCAGGGCTATACATTTATGGCTTATATTGATTATGAAGAGAATCACTGATTAAAGTAGCTATACATTTTGAGTTATAAACATGGGATTTTATAAATATAAGTAGGAATGAAAAATTCCCTATTTGAATTTTACAGTCAGTAATTTAACAATCTGCTTCTTCTCAAGCAGAAAGGTGACAGAAGATCCAGGCAAGATAATTAGATAAAGATCTGTGATTTTTCGACATTCTTGACACTACCAAACTGAGGAAAGTCCAGGGTTGTAATCTGGAAAGATGTGAAAAATACCAAAAAATTTCACAGACCAAGACTGAGGAGAATACACTGACTTTGAAAATTCAAGAACATATGGGTGGAGCATTTATTTATTTCCCACGAGAACATCATGGCGTATAGGGCAGAACCCCTTGGGAGATGATGAAATGTATTCTTCCACTGACCTTTGGGAGCTGGGTTCTATGTTTTTGTATACTTACTAGCTATGGCACCCGACTCCAGTACTCTTGCCTGGAAAATCCCATGGACGGAGGAGCCTGGTAGGCTCCAGTCCATGGGGTCGCTGAGAGTCGGGAACGACTAAGTGACTTCACTTTCACTTTCATGCATTGGAGAAGGAAATGGCAACCCACTCCAGTGTTCTTGCCTGGAGAATCCCAGGGACAGAGGAGCCTAGTGGGCTGCCATCTATGGGGTCGTACAGAGTCGGACACAACTGAAGCGACTTAGCAGCAGCAGCAGCAGCTAATATCTATGGGTGTCAGCTTTGTTGATTGTGCCTACTGGTCTTTGCCTCTATTAAGCCCCTATAATAAAGGTGCAGGATGGGGGCAGCAGCCATAACTGAGACATCCAGTATAATGAAAGGTGAAACATTCCTTGACAATATTAATTTTCACTGTAAAGCACTTTGTATATTTAAAATATAATCAACATGAGGAAAGATGTCACATTATACTTTTACTTACTTTGCATGCATGCTAAGTGGCTTAAGTCACCACTACATTAACAGAAATAATATTATATAAATAGCAAAATATTAACATTTCAAGTATATGTAAACACTGTCATAGTATGTTAAGGTATTAACATCTATATGCACTGCATGCATGGCCCCTCACTTCAGTTGCTCAGTCGTGTCTAACTCTTTGAGACCCCATGAACTGCAGCACACCAGGCCTCCCTATCCATCAACTCCTGGAGTTCACCCAAACTCATGTACATTGAATCGGTGATGCCACCCAACCATCTCATGCTCTGTTGTCCCCTTCTCCTCCTGCCCTCATGTTTCCCAGCACTAGGGTCTTTTCAAATGAGTCAGTTCTTCGTATCAGGTGGTCAAAATATTGGGTTTTCAGCTTGAACATCAGACTTTCCAATGATCACCCAGGACTGATCTTTAGAATAGACTGGTTGGATCTCCTTGCTGTCCAAGGGACTCTCAAGAGTCTTCTCCAACACCACAGTTCAAAAGCATCAATTTTCTGGTGCTCAGCTTTCTTTATACTTCAACTCTCACACCCATACATGACCATTGGAAAAACCATAGCCTTGACTAGATGAATCTTTGTTGACAAAGTAATGTTGCTGCTTTTTAATATGCTGTCTTGGTTGCTCATAACTTTCCTTTCAAGGAGTAAGCATCTTTTAATTTCATGGCTTCAATCACCATCTGCAGTGATTTTGGAGCCCAGAAAAATAAAGTCAGCCACTCTTTCCACTGTTTCCCCATCTATTTGCCATGACGTGATGGGACCATAAGCCATGATCTAAGTTTTCTGAATCAACATTTAAGCCAACTTTTTCACTCTCCTCTTTCACTTTCATCAAGAGGCTCTTTCGTTCTTCATCACATTCTGCCCTAAGGGTGGTGTCATCTGCATATCTGAGGTTCTTGATATTTCTCCCGGCAATCTTGATTCCAGCTTGTGCTTCTTCCAGCCCAGTGTTTCTCATGATGTACTCTGCATAGAAGTTAAATAAGCAGGGTGACAATATATAGCCTTAATATACTCTTTTTCTTATTTGGAACCAGTCTGTTGTTCCATGTCCAGTTTTAACTGTTGCTTCCTGACCTGGATACAGGTTTCTCAAGAGGCAGGTCAGGTGGTCTGGTATTCCCATCTCTTTCAGAATTTTCCAATTTATTGTGATCCACACAGTGAAAGGCTTTGGCATAGTCGATAAACCAGAAATAGATATTTTTCTGGAACTCTCTTGCTTTATCAATGATCAGCGGGTGTTGTCAATTTGATCTCTGGTTCCTCTGCATTTTCTAAAACCAGCTTGAACATCTGGAATTTCATGGTTCATGTATTGCTGAAGCCTGGCTTGGAGAAT
>NW_011495048.1:5424454-5425137 GCF_000754665.1 Bison bison bison | reverse complement strand
ACGGTTCCTATGCAATATTGCTCTTTACAGCATCAGACCTTGCTTCTGTCACCAGTCACATCCACAACTGGCTTTTTTTTTTTTTTTTTGCTTTGGCTCCATCTCTTAATTTTTTCTGAAGTTATTTCTCCACTGATCTCCAGTAGCATATTGGGCACCTATGACCTGGGGAGTTCATTTTTCAGTGTCCTATGTTTTTGCCTTTTCATACTGTTTATAGGATTCTCAAGGCCAGAATACTGAAGTGGTTTGCCATTCCCTTCTCCAGTGGACTACATTCTATCAGACCTCTCCACCATGAAGTCTTCCAAAGCTGAAAATGCAATAAAGAGTCATTGAAAAGAAAATGATAAAGAGCAAATAGTTATTATTTTGGAAATTTCATTATTTTTTGAATGAAGAATAACTGCTTTACAATATTGTGTTGGTTTCTGCTATCAGTTAAGTTCAGTCACTCAGTCGTGTCCGACTCTTTGTGACCCATGAATCGCAGCTCGCCAGGCCTCCCTGTCCATCACCAACTCCCAAAGTTCACTCAGACTCATGTCCATTGAGTCGGTGATGCCATCCAGCCATCTCATCCTCTGTTGTCCCCTTCTCCTCCTGCCCCCAACCCCTCCCAGCATCAGAGTCTTTTCCAATGAGTCAACTCTTCGCATGAGGTGGCCAATGTACTGGAGTTT
>NW_011495048.1:5423833-5424354 GCF_000754665.1 Bison bison bison | reverse complement strand
CGGGTGTTGTCAATTTGATCTCTGGTTCCTCTGCATTTTCTAAAACCAGCTTGAACATCTGGAATTTCATGGTTCATGTATTGCTGAAGCCTGGCTTGGAGAATTTTGAGCATTACTTTACTAGCGTGTGTGATGAGTGCAATTGTGTGGTAGTTTGAGCATTCTTTGGCATTGCTTTTCTTTGGGATTGGAATGAAAACTGACCTCTTCCAGTCCTGTGGCCACTGCTGAGTTCTCCAAATTTTCTGACTTATTGAGTGCAGCACTTTCACGGCATCATCTATTAGGATTTGAAATAGCTCAACTGGAATTCCATCACCTCCACTAGCTTTGTTCGTAGTGATGCTTCCTAAGGACCGCTTGACTTCACATTCCAGAATGTCTGGCTCTAGGTCAGTGATCACACAATCATGATTATTTGGGTCGTGAAGATCTTTTTTGTATAGTTCTTTTGTGTATTCTTGCCACCTCTTCTTAACATCTTCTGCTTCTGTTAGGTCCATACCATTTCTGTCCTTTAT
>NW_011495048.1:5406370-5423733 GCF_000754665.1 Bison bison bison | reverse complement strand
TCCATTGAGTCGGTGATGCCATCCAGCCATCTCATCCTCTGTTGTCCCCTTCTCCTCCTGCCCCCAACCCCTCCCAGCATCAGAGTCTTTTCCAATGAGTCAACTCTTCGCATGAGGTGGCCAATGTACTGGAGTTTCAGCTTTAGCATCATTCCTTCCAAAGAAATCCCAGGGCTGATCTCCTTCAGAATGGACTGGTTGGATGTCCTTGCTGTCCAAGGGACTCTCAACAGTTCTCCAACACTACAGTTCAAAAGCATCAACTCTTTGGAGCTCAGCTTTCTTCACAGTCCAACTCTCACATCCATACATGACCACTGGAAAAACCATAGCCTTGACTAGATGGACATGAACATAAATCAGCCATAGATATACATATGTCCCCTTCCTCTTGGCATCCCTCCCAACTGCCACTCTCTCCCATCACTCTGTTTTGTCACTGAGACCTGGTTTGCGTGCTCTGATTCATACATCAAATCCCCACTGGCTATCTATTTTACATATAATAGTGGATATGTACCAATGCTACTGTCTCCATTCAGTCCACCCTCTCCTCCCCCAGCCTATGTCCACAAGTCTATTCTCTATGTGTGTGACTCCATTGCTGCCCCATAAATGGGTTCATCAATACAATCTTTCTAAATTTCATATAGATGCATTCATATATGATATTTGTTTTTCTCTCTCTGACTCACCTCACTCTGTATAACAGGCTCTAAGTTAATTCACCTCATTAGAACTGAATCAAATGAGTTTTTCATGGCTGAGTAATATTCCATTTTATATATGTACAAGAGCTTCTTTACCCATTTATCTGTTGATGGACATCTAGGTTGCTTCCATGTCCTAGTTATTGTAAACAGTGCCACAGTAAACAGTGGGGTACATGTGTCTTTTTCAGTTATGGTTTTCTCAAGGTAAATAGCCAGGAGGGGAAGGACTGTTGACTTAAAGAGATGGAAATACCAGACCACCTGACCTGCCTCCTGAGAAATATGTATGCAGGTCAAGAAGTAAAATTTAGAACTGGAAATGTAATAACAGACTGGTTCCAAATCAGAAACAGAGTAAGTTAAGGCTGTATATTGTAACCCTGCTTATTTAACTTATATGCAGAGTACATCATGTGAAATGCCAGGCTGAATGAATCACAAGCTAGAATCAAGATTGCCGGGAGAAATATCAATAACCTCAGATATGCAGATGACACCACCCTTATGGTAGAATGCAAAAAGAACTAAAGAACCTCTTGATGAAAGTGAAAGAGGAGAGTGAAAGTGTTGACTTAAAACTCAACATTCAGAAAAGTAAGATCATGGCATCCGGTCCCATCACTTGAAGGCAAACAGATGCGGAAAGAATAGAAATAGTGTAAGACTTTATTTGGGCTCCAAAATCACTGCAGATGGTAACTGCAGCCATGAAAGTAAAAGACACTTGCTTCTTTGAAGAAAAGCTATGACCAACCTAGACAGCATATTAAAAAGCAGAGACATTATTTTGCTGATAAAGATCCTCCTAGTCAAAGCTATGGTTTTTCCAGTAGTCATGTATGGATGCGAGGGTTGGACTATAAAGAAAGCTGAGCACCGAAGAATTGATGCTTTTGAACTGTAGTGTTGGAGAAGACTCTTGAGAGTCTCTTGGACAGAAAGGAGATCCAACCAGTCCATCCTAAAGGAAATCAGTCCTGAATATTCATTGGAAGGACTCATGCTGAAGCTGAAACTCCAATACTTTGGCCACCTGATGTGAAGAAGCGATTCACTGGAAAATAATCTGATGCTGAGAAAGACTGAAGGTGCGAGAAGAAGGAAATTGACAGAGGATGAGATGGTTGGATGGCATCACTGACACGATGGACATGAGTTTGAGTAGGCTCCAGGAATTGGTGATGGACAGGGAAGCTGGCGTATTGCAGCCCATGGATTGAAAAGAGTCGGACACGAGTGAGTGACTGAACTGAACTGAATTGATGATAGTTTTATTCTTAGTTTTTAAAGGAATCTCCATACCATCTTTCATAATGGCTATATCAATTTGCATACCCATCAGTAGTACAAAAGTATTCCCTCTCCTCCACATCCTCTCCAACATTTATTGATTGTAGATTTTTTGATGATGGCCATTCTGACCAATGGGAAGTGATATATCATTGTAGTTTTAATTAGCATTTCTCTAATAATGAGCAATGTTGACCATCTTTTCATGTGTTTATTAGCCATCTGCATGCCTTGTTTAGAGAAATGTCTATTTAAGTCTTCAGGCCACTTTTTAATTGGGTTGTTTATTTTTCTGGTATTGAGTTGCATGAGCTATTTGTATATTTGCTATATATTTGCTATTATTTTCTCTCATTCTGAGGATTATCTTTTCACCTTGTTTATAGTTTCTTTTGCTGTGCAAAAGTTTTTAAGTTTAATTAGGTCCCACTTGTTTATTTTTGTTTTTATTTCTTTTACTATAGAAGGTAGGTCATAGAGGATCTTGATGTGATTTACGTCGTAGAGTATTCTGCCTATGTTTTACTTGAAGAATTTTATCATTTCCAGCCTTACATTTAGGTCTTTAATCCATCTTGAATTTATCTTTGTATATAATAAAGCTGAAACTCCAATACTTTGGCTACCTCATGCGAAGAGTTGACTCATTGGAAAAGACTCTGATGCTGGGAGGGATTGGGGGCAGGAGGAAAAGAGAATGACAGAGGATGAGATGGCTGGGTGGCATCACCGACTTGATGGACATGAGTTTGTGTGAACTCTGGGAGTTGGTGATGGACAGGGAGGCCTGGCATGCTGCAATTTATGAGGTCACAAAGAGTTGGACATGACTGAACGATTGAACTTAACCTAATGATGTTAGGAAGTGTTCTAATTTCATTCTTTACCATGTAGCTGTCCAGTTTTCTCAGCATGACTTACTGAAGATGCTATCTTTTCTCTGCTGCATATTCTAGCCTCCTTTGTCAAAGATAAGGTACTCATAGGTGTGTGGGTTTATCTCTGGGCTTTCTGTCTTGTTCCATTGGTCCATATTTCTGTTTTTGTGCAAGTACCACATTGTTTTGATGATGACTGTAACTTTGTAGTATAGTCTGAAGTCAGGAGTGTTGATTTCTCTATTTCCAAGATTGCCTTGGCTATTTGGCGTCTTCTGTGTTTCCATATGAACTGTGAAGTTTACTGTTCTAGTTCTGTGAAAAATGACATTGGCAATTTAAAGGGATAACACTGAGTTTGTATTTGGTATCTACAAATTGTAGATAGTCATTTTCACAATGTTGATTCTTTCAACCCAGGAATATGGAATGTCTCTCCATCTGTTTATGTTGTCTTTGATTTTTTCATCAGTGTTTTATAGTTTTCTATGTACAGCTCTTTTTGTCTCCTTAGGTAAGTTTATTCCTAGATATTTTATTCTTCTTGTTGCAATGGTAAATGGAATTGATTCATTAATTTCTCTTTCTGATTTTTCATTGTAAGTGAATAAGAATGCAAGTAATTTGTGTGTATTGATTTTATGTCCTGTGACTTTACTAAACTCACTGATTAGTAATTTTCTGATATTATCTTTAGGCCTTTTTTATGTATAGTACCAAGTCATCTGCAAACAGTGAGAGTTTTACTTCTTTTCCAATTCAGATTCCTTTTATTTCTTTTTCTTCTCTGATTGCCATAGCTAGGACATCCAGAACTATGTTGAATTATAGTGGTAAGAGTGGGCACTCATGTCTTGTTCCTGATCTTTGAGAAAGTGATTTCAGTTTTTCACCATTCAGAATAATGTTTGCTATGGGTTTATCATATGTGGCCTTTATTATTTTGACTTAGGTTCCTTCTATGTCCATTTTTTTGAAGAGTTTTTATCATAAATCAATGCTGAATTTTGTCAAAAGCATTTCTTACATCTATTGAGATTATCACATGGTTTTTATCTTTAAATTCATTAATATGGTATATCACATTGGTTTATTTGCATATATTGAAGAATCCTTGCATCCTGGAATAATCAATAAGTCATATGACTTGATCATGGTATATGATCTTTTTAATGTGTTGTTGAATTCCATTTGCTAGAATTTTGTTGAGGACTTTTGTATCTACATTCATCAGTGATATTGGCCTATAATTTTCTCTTTTTGTGTTGATGTCTTTATCTGGTTTTGGTATCCAGGTGATGGGGTCTCATAGGATAAATTTGGAAGTGTTACTTCCTCTACAAGTTTTTGAAAGAGTTTCAGAGGGATAGGTACTAGCTTTTCTCTAAATGTCTGATAGAATTCAACTGTGAAGCCATCTGGCCTTGAGCTTTTGTCTTTTGGGAGATTTTTTATCACAGTTTCAATTTCAGTGCTTGTGATTGGCTTGCTCATAATTTCTATTTTTTCCTGGTTCAGTCTTGGAAGGTTAAACTTTTCTAATAGTCTGCCCATTTCTTCCAGGTAGTCCATTTTATTGGCATACAATTGCTTGTAATAGTCTCTTATAATCCTTTGCATTTCTGCAGTATCTGTTGTAACCTAGAAACAAATATTTTTGAGCCATGTCTATACCTTAACAAAATACCAGACTAATTAGTGAGAATGAGCACATAGAAAATACCTTTATTCATTTGATTCCAGGTAGGAGACTAAAAATAACCTCATATCTTTCCAGATTTAAGAAACAAAAGTCAATTAATTAAGTTTGTATACAATTTCCATTCCTTCCCACAATTTCTTTTTTTTTATGATTTTTCTTTTATTGTTTTCCCATTTTCTTATTTGAGATTTATTATTTATTATTTCAGCATTCGCACAACTAGTACTTCTTCAGAAAAACACAATATTACTTCATTGTCTTGTTTCACCAGTAATACTGTTGCAAAACATCTTTACTACAGATTGAAGGTAGTATTGGGAGAGGGAAAGAAAAAAATGCAAAGATATCTGAATTCTGTCTTCTCTGAATTCACTAGATAAAGACTTTATTTGTCAATGGAAGAATAGGACAAAAAATAAAAAAGCTTTCAGAGAATTTCTAAGGACCTAATATAAAACATGATGATTATAGTTATACCATTGTACTATATATAATTGAAATTTACTAAAAGAGTAGACTTGAAATGCTCCTACTGGAAAAAAAAAAAAAGTAAGTTTAGGGATGTGTTCATAAAGTAAATGTTGGGAATCTTTTTACAAAGTGTACATATATTGAGTCACCTTAATGTACACTTTAAATATCCTACAAATTTGTCAATTATGCCTCAAAAAGTTGGGAAAAAAAGAAATTTTTTATGGAGAAGGTGGGGGTTTAAATAATGCTAATCATTTCTTTAAACATTTCTGATTAGGTTTTCTTTAATATGCCAAGGCAGGCAATTCTGTAGGGACAAGAAAATGAAATAATTACATATGAAATGAGGTGTTTCTACTAATAAATCCTGACATTCTTTAGAGGGATAACATGATGAAATCCCATCTTTTCACTATGGTGCACACTGTGTTGTTGAACATAGAGTTAGCTATTAATGGTGACCACACACACATAGCACACCCACACAAATAAAATACCCAAATACAGAGAAAAGAAAATAGTACATTACTCCTGGGCTAATAAGTTGTTAACTATTTAGAGCCAAGGGACAAGTCAATGTAACAAACAGAGGGGAATTACTTTTTTTGTTTTCCCACAAAAAAATCATGATGAGAAAAGATACACTGCATAACACATATTAAGAAAAACATACATTGACATGAATCCACCACGGGTGTATATGTGTTCCCCATCTTGAACCAAAACCAATACAATATTCTAAAGTAATTAGCCTCCAATTAAAATAAATAAATTTTAAAAAATTTTTAAAAAAGGAAAAATAAGGAAAAAAAGAAAAGAAAAACATATCATTTACCAGACCATCTGACCTTAAATCTACCTTCCATTTTAATGGAACTAAATAACTGACTAAACTAACTCAAAGAAGGTCAATAAAATGAAAGTCTTTTTGGGACAGAAAGTACATGATGCAATTTTATTATGTAGTATGAAGATGTAAGTGAAGAATAACAGGATATCAAAACTTATAATGTTCCTAGCATAGACAGTAATGATGTATCATTCTTCTTCCAGCACTGACCCTAGAATACATTTTCTGACTTCCTCTTTGCTTACACTGATTATTTGATCTACATAGCTGTACTCTCAGAGATCGCAGATAATCCATATTTGTATATAAAGAACCATAAAAAAATGTAATAACAAAACCAAGAAAGACACCTAAACTTTAGTGTTACTTTATATTAAGGTAGTTTATGGCTCTGGAGAAGGAAATTGCAACCCACTCCAGTGTTCTTGCCTGGAGAATCCCATGGACGGAGAAGCCTGGTAGGCTGCAGTCCATGGGGTCGCAGAGTCGGACACAACTGAAGCGACTTAGTAGTAGTAGTAGTAGTAGTAGTAGTAGTAGTAGTAGCAGTTTATGGCTCCTGGGCTCCTCTTGATCACTATATCTGACTTTCCTTATTTTTATTTATATCATTAATGAATAATGGATGTTTTTATTTTAAACTGTGGCAATAATCACATAATACTTTATTATTTTGTTGCACAATTTGTCCCAGATATAGCTAATGGCAGATCTTTCAGTTGACTTCTGCATCTATTTGTTGTATTTCTATAATCTTCTGTGTGTGTGTTTGTATACGGGGTGTGTGTGTGTGTGTGTGTGTGTGTGTGTGTGCTTTTAGCACTTATTAATTTCTGGCACTAAAAGATGCTCCCAACCTTGTGTATTTCCCACACTAGCTCAGCCTTAAATCATTTCATAAGGTCCTAGAACTCTTTACTTATTTTGCATTTATTTTCCAAATGCTTAAATATATTAATAACTATACACTGTAGCTACTAATAAGATGATGTTTCTTAACAATAGAAGACTCTCTTGATGAGGTTGAAAGAGGATAGTGAAAATATTAAAACTCAACATTCAAAATACTAAGATCAAGGCATCTGGTCCCATCACCTTATGGCAAATAAAGAGGGAAAAAGTGGAACCAGCGACAGATTTTTATTTGGGGGGCTCAAAAATCACTGTGGATGGTAACTGCAACCATGAAATTAAAAGACTTGTGCTCCTTAGAAGAAAAGCTATGACAAACCTAGACAACATATTAAAAAGCAAAGGCATCACTTAGACGACAGAGGTTCATATAGTCACAGCTTTGATCTTTCCAGTAGTCGTGTACAGATGTGAGAGTTGGACCATAATGAGTGCTGAGTGCAGAAGTATTGATGCTTTCAAATTGTGGTGTTGGAAAAGACTCTTTAGAGTCCCTTGGACTGTGAGTTAATCAAACCAGTCAGTCCTAAAGGAAATCAACCCTGAATATTGATTGGAAAGACTGATGCTATCGCTGAAGCTCTAATACTTTGGCCACCTGATGCAGAGAGTCAACTCACTGGAAAAGACTGCTGGGAAAGATGAAGGCAAAAAGAAGAAAGGAGCAGCAGAAGATGAGATGTTTAGATAATATCACTAACTCAATGGCCATGTATTTGGGCAAACTCAGAGAGACAGTGGGCTTCCCTGGTGGCTCAGACAGTAAAGAATCTGCCTGTAATGTAGGGGACCTGGGTTCAATTGCTGGCTTGGGAAGATTCCCTGGAGAAGGGAATGGTTACCCATTCCAGTATTATTAGGATAATTTTACAGACAGAGGAGACTGTCAGGCTCTCCGTGGGATTGCAAGAGCCAGACGTGACTGAGGAACTAACACTTTCACACTTTCCAGGAGATAGTGGAGGACAGAGTAGTCTGGTGTTCTGCAATCTATGGAGTTGCAAACACTCTGACATGGCTTAGCAACTGAACAGCAACAGTAGAAGAGGTTAAGAGGTTTAAACTTTATAGAAACACATAGATTAGTATTTCAAGATCAAAGTTTCTTTATAAATAAATATGAACCAAAGTAAAGTCATTTATCCTTTATTCTTATCTTAGTGGTATACTGTTTAGTCACTAAGTCATGTCGGACTCTTTGCAACCCCATGGACTGCAGAACAGTCCCCATGGACAGTACTGTTTATGGTCTAACTCTCACATCTGTGCAAAACTATTTCTTAGGGGTAGACTGAAGGATATTTTAAAGATATGGTCCTTTCCTTACTTAGAGACTATAGAATTATATATTTAAAGTATTTGCCAGCATGTTTGCAGTTTAAATATTCAGTTTACCTAGAAGCTTTATATATTTTTGATGTATATGCAAAGACAAAGGAAAAAAATGAGAAAGTTGAAATATTTAATGAGAAAATAAACATGTAATTATCTGCCTAAATTACCATTTAAAAATTTTAAAAATATGAATAATGAATGCAAATTAGAGAAATGCAAGCAACAACTAGGTGTTTTGTTTCATTGTAGTATATACATTTATAAGGAAATGGGCAAAAAATAAGGACAATAGTATTTGCAGTGATGAAGTAAACATATTAAATAAGAGAGTGCTAGCTTTTACCACTTTTAGAGCAGAATGAAAATTCTTATGATCCTATTGTTAGATTTTTTAATATGGCCAAAGTGAAAATTCATAGGAAACATTTTTTTGTTAAAGTGACAGAATTTAGACATAGACCAAAATTAGAAATGCCAGGCTGGATGAAGGACAAGCTAGAATCAAGATTGCAGGGAGAAATATCAATAACCTCAGATATGCAGATGACACCACCCTTATGGCAGAAAGTGAAGAGGAACTAAAGAACCTCTTGATGAAAGTGAAAGAGAGGGAAAAGTTGGCTTAAAACTCAACATTCAAAACACTAAGATCATGGCATCTGGCCTCATCATTTCTTGGCAAATAGATGGGGAAACAATGGAAACAGTGAGAGTCTTTATTTTCTTGGGCTCCAAAATCACTGCAGATGGTGATTGCAGCCATGGAATTAAAAGATGCTTGCTCCTTGAAGGAAAAGCTATGACCAACCTAGACAGCATATTAAAAAGCAGAGACATTACTTTGTTGACAAATGTCCATCTAGTCAAAGCTATGGCTTTTCCAGTAGTCATGTACGGATGTGACAGTTAGATCATAAAGAAAGCTGAGTGCCAAAGAATTGATGCTTTTGAACCGTGGTGTTGGAGAAGACTTTTGAGAGTCCCTTGGACTGAAAGGAGAGCCAACAAGTCAATCCTAAAGGAAATCAGTCCTAAATATTAATTGGAAGGACTTATGCTGAAGCTAAAGCTCCAATATTTTGGCCACCTAATGGGAAGAACTGACTCACTGGAAAAGACCCTCATGTTGGGAAAGATTGAAGGCAGGAAGAAGGGGACAATAGAGGATGAGATGGTTGGATGGCATTACTGACTTGGTGGACATGAGTTTTGAGCAAACTCCGGTAGTTGATGATGGACAGGGAACCCTGGTGTGCTGCAGTCCATGGGATTGCAAACAGTCAGACACAATTGAGTGACTGAATGTAACTGAACTGAGCATTTCAACATTTCACATCATTGTTTTATTTCACTTGGAAATTTAATACATCAAGTGTTTTCTTTCACTGAAAAGGGTGAGGAACCATATCACGTTCTCTACATTTGCAAAGGCAAAATCAGATATTATATATTTGTAGTGTTAATTATACTTTTTAAAATTACTTTTTGACAGGGATTAAGGGATGCAATAATTTTTTTTTCAATAATTATCTGAATTTTACAAATCATACTGAGGAAGCAAAACAATTTTCAAATGAAGTATGTTCTTTATTGGCTTGCTGTTGTGGAGGAAATATTTTCTCAATTTTGATGATTTAAATTATTTTTGTGTGCTTGTATATTTTTCTGTGTGTCAGGGGAGAAAAAGAGGGAGGGAGACAGAATTTATATGTGCAGTATATATATAGTTTTTATATGTAATTTTGATTATGAGTACCATAGAGTACCTTAGGAAGCATCACTACAAACAAAGCTATTGGAAGATATGAAATTCCAGTTGAGCTATTTCAAATCCTAAAAGAAGATGCTGTTAAAGTGTTGCACTCAATATACCAGCGAATTTGGAAAATTTAGCAGTGGCCACAGGACTGGAAAAGGTCAGTTTTCATTCCAATCCCAAAGAAAGGCAATGTCAAAGAATGTTCAAACTACCGCATAATTGCACTTATCTCACACACTAGCTCTAAATTCTCCAAGCCAGGCTTCAACAGTAAGGGAACCAAGAACTTCCAGATGTTCAAGCTGGATTTAGAAAAGGCAGAGGAACAAGAGATAAAATTGCCAACATCCACTGGATCATAGAAAAAGCAAGAGAGTTCTAGAAAACATCTACTTCTACCTTATCGACTATGCTAAAGCCTTGGACTGCGTGGATCAAAACAAACTGTGTAAAATTCTTAGAGATGAGAATACCAGACCACCTTATCTGCCTCTTGAGATTTCTGTAGGAAGGTCAAAAAGCAAGAGGGTCTTTTCCAATAAATCAGTTCTTCATATCAGGTGGCCAAAATATTGGAGCTTCGGCTTCAGCATCAGTCCTTCCAATGAATGTTCAGGACGGATTTCCTTCAGGATGGACTGGTTGGATCTCCTTTCAGTCCAAGGGACTCTAAAGAGTCTTCTCCAACACTACAGTTCAAAAGCATCGCTTGTTTGGTGCTCAGCTTTGTTTACAGTCCAACTCTCACATCCATACATGACTACTGGAAAAACCATAGCTTTGTCTAGATGGACCTTTGTCGACAAAGTAATGTCTCTGCTTTCAAATATGCTGTCTAGGTTGATCATAGCTTTTCTTCCAAAGAGCAAGCATCTTTTAATTTCATGGCTGCAACCACCATCTGCTTTGATTTTGAGACCAAGAAAATAAAATCTCTCACTGTTTCCATTGTTTCCCCATCTATTTGCCATGAAGTGGTGGGACCGGATGCCATTATCCTAGTGTTTTGAATGTTGAGTTTTAAGCCAACTTTTTCACTCTACTCTTTCACTTTCATCAATAGGCTCTTTAGTTCTTCTTTGCTTCCTGTCATAACGGTGGTGTCATCTGTGTATCTGAGGTTATTAATATTTCTCCCGTCAATCTTGATTCCATCTTGTTCTTCATCCAGCCCAGAATTTCACATGATGTACTCTGCATATAAGTTAAATGAAGAGGGTGACAGTATACAGCTTTGATGTACTCCTTTCCCAATTTGAATGCATATATATGGAATCTAGAAAGATGGTACTGATGAATTTATTTTCAGAGCAGGAATGGAGAAGCAGACATAGAGAACAGACCTATGGACACTTGGGCAGGGAGGAGGGAGAGGGTAAGATATATGGAGAGAGTAACATGGAAGCTTACAATACCATTTGTAAAATAGATAGCCAATAGGAATTTGCTGTATGACTCAGGGAACTCAAACAGGGGCTCTTTGACAGTCTAGAAGGGTGAGGAGGGGAGGAAGATGGAAAGGAACCTTGGGAGGGTGGGGACAGTGGTGTACCTATGGCTGATTCTTGTTGATGTATAATAGAAAACCACTAAATTCTGTAAAGCAATTATCCTTCAGTTAAAAAAATAAAGTTGCAAAAAAAAATATGTGCACTTTTTGATCATTTGTTGTTGTTTAGATGCTAAGTCATGTCTGACTCTTTATGACCCCAAGGACTGTAGCCCACTAGGCTCCTCTGTCCATGTGATTTCCCAGGCAAGAATACTGGGGTAGGTTGCCATTTCTTCTCCAAGGGATCTTCCCAATCCAGTGATCAAACTCACATCTCTGGCATTGCAAGTTGATTCTTTACCACTGAACTTAGAAAGATTTGCTTTTAATTCTCTTTCCCTGAATTGTCATGCAGCTTTTATTTAATGTCCTGCTTGCTTAGTCTTACTGTATTGTTGATAATGGACCTGATAGAATACAGGTACAGTAGTATCTTGGTTGTTGCATGCAGGATTGGCTTACAAAAATTGAGAGGCTTGAAAATTCTCTTGTATCCCACAGATTCTGGGGGTCAGCAATGATAAACACATTGCATTTTATGTATTTAGAGTTAACCAAAATTACCAGATCACATTTGAAGTTCCCAAAGCAGAGTACTTCTTTAGTCATTTGTGGAAGCCATCCTCTACTGCCAGTTATGGCTAGTGCCATATCTAAGATGATATCTAATTATTTTTATCTGTGTTGTAACTGATATTTTGAAATTGGATATTAGCTAGCTTAACCGAGGGGATTGTTGAGACATATTAGACGGATGTTGCCTCATTTTTCCATAAATGTACTTATAGCTTAGGATTGTCTAGTTCTATAGTCTTTTTCTTCCCGTTTATAGTCAAGAAAATCTCCAAAATATGCATAAAAATATAGTATCTGATTTAATAAGCTTTGAGATTCTTAGGGCATAACCACAGATTTTCAAAAATAACAGAAAAACATTTGGCTAAAGTGTACATATAATGTGTTTCCACGTTAGATTCGTAATGTTGAAGACTTCTAATTTCCCTCTAGTTTGGAGAAAGTTCAGTCAAATAAAATATTATTGAATTTAAACTCATTAAGTGGAAGTTCATTAAATAAATGATGTTGAAATAAAAAGCAATATTGATTTGCTTTTCTTCTTTTCTCTATTCAATATTACTAATAATTATGGAGAGGAGTAAATCCAACATAAACTCATCAAGAACCCATTTCCATAAGATGCCTATTAATCTTTTTGGAACATGGAAGATCTAACTGCATGCCTCAGAATGATCAAAATCCCTCTGCACTAAGTATCTAGTGTGGTGTTAAAGGGATCTATTTTTGCTTGCTTGTTTTACCCACACAGTACTGCGCCTTTGTGCAGTGGAAACTCGGAATCTTAACCACTGGACTGTCAGGAAGTTCCTAAAGGAATCTTTTAATGGTTCTTGCTATTGGAGGTGGAATGAATGTTTACAACTAGTCAGTTCCTTGCATAGACAAACTGTATGGTTCAGGTCACATTCAGCTATTTTCCATCTCTTTTATCACATCTGTTTAGAATTCCTATTCATCTTCATAAAATATTTGTTTTTTGTGATGCTCTAGCAAAACCCTTAAGTTTGCCAAACCTAAGATGTCAATGCTTCTTTATTCTCACATCATCATACTAACTAAACTTATATGGAATCCCTTAAACTCTATTTTTTTCTGTCATTACAGGATCTTTGAGGCACCTTATACTTCTCTAGTCACATGTGTATGACATGAATATCATTCTCTAATTACATTTGAAAAATCTATTATAATCCCAAGGAGTGGCACACAGAAACACAGAACATACATAGTGCACGCAATTAAGGCCTGTATGGAAAGCAACTACTATGGTTAGCACAGTTATCTGAAAGCTAGACCCATATCAGAACTGATAACACTTTATGGTTCAGTAGTACATTTGCCCAGGCGCAAATAGTTTCTGGGTCCTGACAATGAAAGAGAAGCTTTTTCTCCCCAGGTTGTATGTAGATGAGCTTTTATGCACATATTACTTTTTAAAGAAAAGTAACTCTTAGAAAAACTTGCTATTTTAATGAAATATGTGAATTCAGCTTCCAAAGATGCAAGAGAAAGGCAGACTAGAGCCAAGAGCTATAATTAACCACATGCTTATTTGCTAAAATAAATGTGCAGTTCTCACTTCTTCCCTGAATGGAGTCACTGAGACTACTATCATTAGACTGCCATTACAATCCTATCATTAAAGAAATAATAAGAAACAAGCTGTGGAATCTGCTTTTCTCTTCAATTTAGGGGCATTTTGGTGGTGGAAACAGAAGCAGAAGTTATTTTTAAATGTGCTCCATAATTCTTACACAATGATACCTACATCCATTTGTAAATAAACATGATTATCTGGTCATTTTAAATAGTGGCTTAATGTAAAAATATTAATTTGCTTGTGGTTAACCTAGTTTATCAGAGCACATACAAATTTTGATTGCAAAGTCAATTATGATACAGAAAATATGTATTGACTGTTTCTGTTTTTCTAATTTACTGATTTTCTGTAATGGTGAATGCTGAATATTTAAATATTTCTTTTAGCCTAATGATTTTTCTACAATGTAACCCATTTGCATACTGCTGATTCTCAGGCCTCTCTCCTTTGTCGTGCTCCCGTCTGATTCTACAGATTGTCTTACATCCTATGACTCGATCACCTGTTTTGTATGATGATAAACTACAATACCAGTCCAGGCTTTTCTGCTGTATGACGGCTCTTGGGTGATACAGAGGCAGAGAGAATGTACAAGCCTTGATCATATGGTTGCTATTTACTTGAAGTCAATGGATCAAGGGTACACTCTCAGAAACAGGCAAGAAGGGCTCTAGAATAAAGCTTATAAAGAGATAAATATTTATACGCACATATTTTAAAACACAAAATATCCTAAAGTAAAATTACTATCATTGTGTCTATTTGTTTCACATGTTTGAAAGACAGAGGATGACTATCTTTTTCAAATGTTAAGCAGAGGCAACTAAAATGAAAATTAAAGATTAGATTTGTCAGCTGGGAAGTTTATTGGTCATCAAAAGGATCACAAAGAAATATTGGTGAAATCTGGACTGATTAGACTAGAGTGATTTTAAAAAATAGAGTGAATTAAAGCAGAGTGGGAGATAAAGAAGTGGAGATAACAAAAACATTTAACAATTTGAGTAATAATCATGAAAATTTTACATAAAAAAAGGACGAATGACAAAGAATCTAGATTCAAGGTTTTTCCTTTAAAACTGAGAAATAAGAAAGCAGTAAGAAAATTAAATAATAGTACTTATGTTATTAATAAAGGTATGTTAATTAGAAAGGGAGTGCAAGGGATTAGCTTTAAACAAGATTTAGGCAATGTTTTTTAATAGGATAGAAAGCTGTGAATATGAATTTAGAAAAAATAATTTTATATTCTACATATGCATGAAATCATATAGCATTTGTCTAACTCCATTTGACTTATTTCGTTTAGCATGATATCAATGTTCATCCATATTGTCTCAAATAGAAAGATATCATCATTTTTGCGGCTAAGTAGTATCCCAATATTTATATGTATGTACACACACACACACACACAGCACATCTTCTTATCCATTTATCCTTGATGGGCATGTCGGTTGTTCCCATATTTTGGCCATTGTGGATAATATCTCAGTGAACATAGAGACGCATATATCTCTTCAAATTAGTGGGTTTTTTTTTTTTTTTTAACATTTTTTTATTATTTTATTTTATTTTTTAACTTCACAATATTGTATTGGTTTTGCCATGCATCAAAATGAATCCACCACAGGTATACATGTATTCCCCATCCTGAACCCTCCTCCCTCCTCCCTCCCCATACCATCCCCCTGGGTCATCCCAGTGCACAAGCCCCAAGCATCCAGTATTGTGCATTGAACCTGGACTGGCAACTTGTTTCATATATGATATTATACATGTTTCAATGCCATTCTCCCAAATCATCCCACCCTCTCCCTCTCCCACAGAGTCCAAAAGACTGTTCTATACATCAGTGTCTCTTTTGCTGTCTCGTATACAGGGTTTATGAGACATCTTTCTAAATTCCATATATATGCGTTAGTATACTGTATTGGTGTTTTTCTTTCTGCCTTACTTCACTCTGTATAATAGGCTCCAGTTTCATCCACCTCATTAGAACTGATGCAAATGTATTCTTTTTAATGGCTGAGTAATATTCCATTGTGTATATGCACCACAGCTTTCTTATCCATTCATCTGCTGATGGGCATATAGGTTGCTTCCATGTCCTGGCTATTATAAACAGTGCTGCGATGAACATTGGGGTACACGTGTCTCTTTCCCTTCTGGTTTCCTCAGTGTATATGCCCAGCAGTGGGATTACTGGATCATAAGGCAGTTCTATTTCCAGTTTTTTAAGGAATCTCCACACTGTTCTCCATAGTGGCTGTACTAGTTTGCATTCCCACCAACAGTGTAAGAGGGTTCCCTTTTCTCCACACCCTCTCCAGCATTTATTGCTTGTAGACTTTTGGATCGCAGCCATTCTGACTGGTGTGAAATGGTACCTCATAGTGGTTTTGATTTGCATTTCTCTGATAATGAGTGATGTTGAGCATCTTTTCATGTATTTGTTAGCCATCTGTATGTCTTCTTTGGAGAAATGTCTATTTAGTTCTTTGGCCCATTTTTTGATTGGGTCATTTATTTTTCTGGAGTTGAGCTGTAGGAGTTGCTTGTATATTTTTGAGATTAGTTGTTTGTCCGTTGCTTCATTTGCTATTATTTTCTCCCATTCTGAAGGCTGCCTTTTCACTTTGCTTATATTTCCTTTGTTGTGCAGAAGCTTTTAAGTTTAATTAGGTCCCATTTGTTTATTTTTGCTTTTATTTCCAATATCCTGAGAGGTGGGTCATAGAGGATCCTGCTGTGATGTATGTCGGAGAGTGTTTTGCCTATGTTTTCCTCTAGGAATTTTATAGTTTCTGGCCTTACATTTAGATCTTTAATCCATTTTGAGTTTATCTTTGTGTATGGTGTTAGAAAGTGTTCTAGTTTCATTATTTTACAAGTGGTTGACCAGTTTTACCAGCAGCACTTGTTAAAGAGATTGTCTTTAATCCACTGTATATTCTTGCCTCCTTGCTACTATCAGCAATTATATGCCAATAAAATGGACAACGTGGAAGAAATGGACAAATTCTTAGAAAAGTACAACTTTCCAAAACTGGACCAGGAAGAAATAGAAAGTCTTAACAGACCAATCACAAGCATGGAAATTGAAACTGTAATCAGAAATCTTCCAGCAAACAAAAGCCCAGGTCCAGATGGCTTCATCGCTGAATTCTACCAAAAATTTAGAGAAGAGCTAACACCTATCCTACTCAAACTCTTCCAGAAAATTGCAGAGGAAGGTAAACTTCCAAACACATTCTATGAGGCCACCATCACCCTAATACCAAAACCTGACAAAGATGCCACAAAAAAAAGAAAACTACAGGCCAATAACATTGATCAACATAGATGCAAAAATCCTTAATAAAATTCTAGCAATCAGAATCCAACAACACATTAAAAAGATCATACACCATGACCAAGTGGGCTTTATCCCAGGGATGCAAGCATTCTTCAATATCTGCAAATCAATCAATGTTATACACCACATTAACAAATTGAAAAATAAAAACCATATGATTATCTCAATAGATGCAGAGAAAGCCTTCGACAAAATTCAACATCCATTTATGATAAAAACTCTCCAGAAAGCAGGAATAGAAGGAACATACCTCAACATAATACAAGCTATATATGACAAACCCACAGCAAATATTATCCTCAATGGTGAAAAATTGAAAGCATTTTCTCTAAAGTCAGGAACAAGACAAGGGTGCCCACTT
>NW_011495048.1:5392871-5406270 GCF_000754665.1 Bison bison bison | reverse complement strand
AATTGAAAGCATTTTCTCTAAAGTCAGGAACAAGACAAGGGTGCCCACTTTCACCATTACTATTCAACATAGTTTTGGAAGTTTTGGCCACAGCAATCAGAGCAGAAAAAGAAATAAAATGAATCCAAATTTGAAAAGAAGCAGATGACATGATCCTCTACATAGAAAACCCTAAAGACTCCACTAGAAAATTACTAGAACTAATCAATGACTATAGTAAAGTTGCAGGATATAAAATCAACACACAGAAATCCCTGGCATTCCTATACACTAATAATGAGAAAATAGAAAGAGAAATTAAGGAAACAATTCCATTCACCATTGCAACGAAAAGAATAAAATACTTAAGAATATGTCTCCCTAAAGAAACTAAAGACCTATATTTAGAAAACTATAAAACACTGGTGAAAGAAATCAAAGAGGACACTAATAGATGGAGAAATATACCATGTTCATGGATTGGAAGAATCAATATAGTGAAAATGAGTATACTACCCAAAGCAATTTATAGATTCAATGCAATCCCTATCAAGCTACCAACGGTATTCTTCACAGAGCTTCTTCTTCTTCTAAGTTGCTTCAGTCGTGTCTGACTCTGTGCGACCCCATAGACGGCAGCCCACCAGGCTCTGCCATCCCTTGGATTCTCCAGGCAAGAACATTGGAGTGGGTTGCCATTGTCTTCTCCATTGTGTGAAAGTGAAAAGTGAAAGTGAAGTCGCGCAGTCACGTCTGACTTGTAGCGACCCCATGGACTGCAGCCTACCAGGCTCCTCCATCCATGGGATTTTCTAGGCAAGAGTACTGGAGTGGCTTGCCATTACCTTCTCCATCACAGAGCTAGAACAAATAATTTCACAATTTGTATGGAAATACAAAAAACCTCGAATAGCCAAAGCAATCTTGAGAAAGAAAAATGGAACTGGAGGAATCAACCTGCCTGACTTCAGGCTCTGCTACAAATTAGTGTTTTCATATTCTTTGGCTAGGGCTTCCAAGGTGGCACAGTGGTAACAAATCTGCCTGCCAATGAGGGAGATGAAAGAGACACAGATTTAATCCCTGGGTTGGGAAGATCCCCTGGAGGAGGAAATGGTAACCCACTCCAGTATTCTTGCCTGGAAAATCCATGGACAGAGGAGCCTCGTGGGCTTCTGTCCATAGGGTCACAAAAAGTTGGACACACTGTGATACTGAGCATTAAGCACATTCTTTGGATAAATACCCAGAAGTGGGAGAGCTGGATCATATGATAATTATATTCTTAATTTTTTTGAGAAATATTCATACTATCTTCCAGAGTAACTGTACTAAATGAACAATAAACAAAATAAATGAACAAACCAAACACACAAATACAGAAAACAAAGTGGTGTATATGAGAGGAGAAGATGTGTTGGCAAAGGAAGCTGAAATAGGTAAAGGGATCAACTGTGTAGTGATGGATGGTAACTAAATTTTTGGTAGTGAGCATATTGCAGGGCATACAGAAGTAGAAATATAATGTTGCATACAGAAAACTTATGTAACACTATAAAACAATGTTATCTCAATCAAAATCATCCCTACTTTCTTAATGAAAAAAGGATTTTTAGAGATTTTTGGAGGAAAATGAAGATAAGAAGGGAAGGAAATGAAAGGGCAATGGACTGTGAAAAAGCTGGTAGATGGATGGATTCAAAACTCTGATAGAATGACATGTTGATGTAATGGAGTTACTAAAAGGAAAGTAGAAGATAGTTGTCAGAAAGAAGATTCATAAAATTTTGGAGTGATCTTATATTGAAAATACTTAGGAAAAATGATATGTGGCTAGAGGAGAAGTCATATCATTAAAAAATGAGTAACTCAAGAAACTTTGGGCGGGGCTGATGATAGATTGTGCAAAAGGATGTTAAGAGAAATAAAGGAGAGAGAAATAATGCTTAGATACTAATAATAATTTATCAGAGTTACCTGGTTGATAATTGCATCATAGAAGTAGATGGTTCTTAGGAATAGGAAGGAAGATGCCATTTGGAATGAGGAGAGCAACTGCTCTACTTCTAGACTAAGTTTTAGATCTTAGTCATACTCAAGGTATGGGTGAAAAAGTAATTATTTTCTTGTGTGTATCTTAACAAACACTGTAGTAAAAGGAAAGCAAACTTTAAGACATGGTGATAAACATATAGGTTACTTTGATTATGAATTACAAATTGTAATATTTGGGGGAGTCTTGCGGGCTGACATTGGTAGGATGAACACCCACAGAAGTGGGGCTGAAACCACTGCTGAGCCCCAGGGACTGTATAACAAGGAAGAAGAGCTTAAATCTCTCCTCATGGCTACAGGAACTGTGAACTTATACACCACCACCACCACCACCACCACCCCAGACCCAATACAGGCACTTGCATTATGGGCACTAACATGTGGGTATCTGTCCAGGCCAGAATCTGAGATGCCTCCATAGGTCCCAGAGCAGGTCCATGTGCTCAATTACTGCAGTCCTGGGACCTGACTTTAGTAGATCTGTACTAGTGGCCTGGTGAAAACAATAACTAGGAGACACCAGGACCAACTGTGGGCATACTCATGGTTTAGGTGGGGCTGAGAGCAGGGCCAGCAACAGTGTACTTTATGAACCTACACAATGGGTAAAATAGTGATACAACAGAGTACACTCATGGGTGAACAGCTCCAGATATGGAAAACTCAATGGCTTTTCTCCCCATAGGAGTGCTACAACCCCTCCGACCTCACATCTCACACAGTTCAGAAATAGATCTGGGGCTTCTGCATTAACAACTAGGAAGCAGAACCTGCATCTAATACGACAGTAACAACCACAAAGCAAAGGGGAGACCCTTCTCAACATCCAGTGAAGGCAACTACCACAATATCAGTCACATCTCCTATCAAGGGGATAGTGACCAGCATACACTGAGGACACAGGTATTAGACATCCATACTAAAAACAGCTCTTACACTAAAATTGTGAAACACCAAGAGACAACAGAGGGATGTCTCCATATAAAAATAGTCCTCTAAGACAGTCTGAGTGTCAGGCATCAGGAGGCAAAAACACCAGAGCATTTGGCTTTCAAGACTACCAGGTTCTGAGTACAGGAGCTCTACAGAACTGAGCAAAACAACAATTCCACTCTTGGAGGGTTCACATAAGACCTTACCTACACTAGGACACATCACAAGATAATACTTCCATAGGAACAAGGACTAGACCTAACTAGGGGTCTGGGAGGGTTGCCTAGAAAAGTAGGGGTTGGTTGTAGCTCACTATAGGAGCAAGAACACTGGTGGTGGAGGCCACAGAGAATATTTATCAGCATGAGCTCTCCTGGAGATCCCCACTTCAGTACTAAAACCTGACTGTACCCAACAGCCTATGCCCTCCACAGCAGGAAAGCTCAGGACAAACGACCAGCAAGACAGGAACACAACCCCATCTATCAACAGACTGGCTGTTTAAAGTCATTCTGAGCTCACAACTACCTCAAACCATACCACTTGACATTGTTCTGCCCATCAGAGGGATGAGATACAGCTCCACCCACCAGAAGACGGGCATAAGTCTCTCACACCAAGAAGCCTACACAGGTCCCTGGACCAACCCCACCCACCAGGGAGCAGACATCAGAAACAAGAAAAACTAAAACCCTGCAGCCAATGGGAAGGAGATCACAAACACAGAAAGACAACATTAGATAAGAGAGAAATATGCTACAAACAAAGGAACAAGATAAAACCCTCAAGAACAAGTAAATGAAGAGGAAACAGACAATCTACCTGAAAAATAATTCAAGATAATGATATTAAAATTATCCAAAATCCCGGATAAAGAATGGAGGCACAGATCAAGAGAATACAAGAAATATTCAGTAATGAGCTAGAGTATTTAAAGAATAAACAAACAGAGATGGATAATAGAGTAAATGAAATGAAAAAATACACTAGAAGGTATGAATAGCAGAATAACTGAGACTGAAGAACAAATAGATAAGCTGGAGGACAAAGTGGTGGAAATTATTGCCACAGAATAGAATAAGAAAAAAATTTAATGAAAAAAAAAATGAAGAGTCTCAGAGACCCTGAGACAACATTAAATGTACCAACATTCACATTATATGGTTTCCAGAAGAAGAAGAGAAAGAGAAAGTCCCTGATAAAATATTTGAAGAAATTAGAGCTAAACACTTCCTTAACATGATAAAGGAAACAGTCACTCAAATCCAGGAAGTGCAGGAAGCCCCATACAGGATGAATCCAAGGCATAAAACTCCAAGACACATATTATTTAAACTGAAAAAGATTTTAAGACAAAGAAAAAAAAAATTAAATCAATAAGGGAAAAGGAACAAACCCCATAAAGTTATTAGCTTCTTTTCAGAAGAAGCTCTGCAAGCCAGAAAAGGGTGGCAGCATATAGTTAAAATGATGAATGGGGAAAAACTGCAACCAAGAATACTCCATCCAGCAAAGCTCTCATTCAGATTTGAAAGAGAAATAAAAATTTTTAAGATGAGCAAAACTAAAAGAATTCAGCACCACCATGAAAGAGATGGGAATACCAGACCACCTGACTGCCTCTTGAGAAATTTGTATGCAAGTCAGGAAGCAACAGTTAGAACTGGACATGGAACAACAGACTGGTTGCAAATGGGAAAAGGAGTACGTCAAGGCTGTATATTGTCACCCTGCTTATTTAACTTATATGCAGAGTACATCATGAGAAACGCTGGGCTAGAAGAAGTATAAGCTGGACTCAAGATTGCCGGGAGAAATATCAATAACCTCAGATATGCAGATGACACCACCCTTATGGCAGAAAGTGAAGAGGAACTAAAGAGCCTCTTGATGAAGGTGAAAGAGGAGAGTGAAAACATTGGCTTAAGACTCAACATTCAGAAAATGAAGATCATGGCATCTGGTCACATCACTTCATGGGAAATAGATGGGGAAACAGTGGAAACAGTGTCAGACTTTATTTTTTTGGGCTCCAAAATCACTGCAGATGGTGACTGCAGCCATAAAATTAAAAGATGCTTACTCCTTAGAAGGAAAGTTATGACCAACCTAGACAGTATATTGAAAAGCAGAGATATTACTTTGCCAACAAAGGTCCGTCTAGTCAAGGCTATGGTTTTTCCTGTGGTCATGAAGGCAATGGCACCCCACTCCAGCACACTTGCCTGGAAAATCCCATGGATGGAGGAGCCTGGTGGCCTGCAGTCCATGGGGTCACTAAGAGTTGGACATGACTGAGCGACTTCACTTTCACTTTTCACTCTCCTGCATTGGAGAAGGCAATGGCAACCCACTCCAGTGTTCTTGCCTGGAGAATCCCAGGGACGGTGCAGCCAGGTGGGCTGCCGTCTATGGAGTCACACAGAGTCATACACGGCTGAAGCGACTTAGCAGCATGTATGTATTCTTTTGAACTGTGGTGTTGGAGAAGACTCTTGAGAGTCCCTTGGACTGCAAGGAGATCCAACCAGTCCATTCTGAAGGAGATCAGCCCTGGGATTTCTTTGAAAGGAATGATGCTAAAGCTGAAACTCCAGTACCTTGGCCACCTCATGCGAAGAGTTGACTCATTGGAAAAGACTCTGATGCTGGGAGGCGTTGGGGGCAGGAAGAGAAGGGGACAACAGAGGATGAGATGGCTGGATGGCATCACCAACTCGATGGATGTGAGTCTGAGTGAACTCCAGGAGTTGGTGATGGACAGGGAGGCCTGGCATGCTGTGATTCATGGGGTCACAAAGAGTCGGACACGACTGAGCAACTAACTTGAACTGAACTGATATCAGCATTTAACAAATGCTAACAGAACTTCTCTAGACAAGAAAGAGAGAGCCTAAAACAACCTTGTACATATATAGACTACCATACATATCAAAACATCATGGGAAAAGCAAACCTAAAAATTATAGTAGATCAACACACAAAAATGAAAAAGCAAACCAAACGAAATGCCAAATATAGTCATCAAACCACAACAGAAGTGAATAGAATTGGAATGGAAGAAAAAAGACTTACAAAAATTAATCCAAAACAATTAAGAAATATCAAAGTAACATATATATTGAAAATTGCATTAAATGTAAGTAGATTAAATGCTCCAACAAAAAGGCATAGACTGAATATGTGGATACAAAAACAAAACACACATATATGCTGTAGGACAAATTACAGACTGCAAGTACTGGGATTGATAGGGATATTCCATGCAAATAGAAACCAAAAGAAATCTAGAGTAGCAATACTCATATAAGAAAAAAATATTGACTTTAAACACTGCTATAAGTTTGAGGTCAGGACAATAAGGGGACGATAGATGATGGGATGGTTGGTTGGCATCACTGACTCGATGGACATGAGTTTGAGTGAACTCCGGGAGTTGGTGATGGACAGGGAGGCCTAATGTGCTGCGGTTCATGGGGTTTCAAAGAGTCGGACAGGACTGAGTGAGTGAACTGAACTGAACTGGACAAGAGACAAAGGAGTACACACGTAATGATTAAAGGATTAATCCAAGAAGAAGATATAACAATTGTAAATATACATGCACCTCATTAGGAACAACTCAGTATATAAGCCAAATGCTAATAGCCATAAAAGGGGAAATGGACAGTAATACAATAATACTGGGGAACTTTAACATCCTGTTTACACCAATGGGCAGATAATCTAGACAGAAAATCATGAAATGTCATGTATGAAACGAGATGCCAGTCCAGGTTCAATGCACGATGCTGGATGCTTGGGGCTGGTGCACTGGGACGACCCAGAGGGATGGTATGGGGAGGGAGGAGGGAGGATGGTTCAGGATGGGGAACACATGAGAAATAAAGGAATAAAAAATTTACAAAAAAAAAAATAAAAAAATAAAAAATAAAGAAAACAACAAAAAAAAAGAAAACATAGGCCTTAAAAGATATGTCAGACTAGATGAATTTAATTGATTTGTAGAAACCCATTCCATATAAAAGCAGCAGAATACATTTCCTTCTCAAGTGAATATGGAACATTCTCCAGGATTAACTGCCTAGATAACATACTACATATTGAGCCACAAACCAAGCCTCGGTAAACTTAAGGAAATTGAAATTATATCAAACATCTTTTCCAACCACAATGTTATGATATTAGAAATAAATTATCAAGAAAAACTAAAAAAATCCAAACATGTAGACACTAAAAAATATGTTACTAAATAACCCCTTGATCACTGAAGAAGTTTAAGATTTAAAAAAAAAACTATGCTCAAATGACGATGAAACATTACAATCTAAAACCTATGGAATGCAGCAAAAGCAGTTCTAATAGAGAAGTTATTAGCAATAAAATCTTACCTCAGGAAATAAGAAAAGTCTCAAATAAACAACCTAAACTTACACCTAAAGCAACTAGAGAAAGAAGAATGAACAAAATCCAAGGTCAGTTGTTATTGTTCAGTCACTAAATCATGTCTGACACTTTGAGACCCCCTGGACTGCAATGCTCTCGGATCCTCTGTCCTTCACTGTCTCCCAGAGTTTGCTCAAATTCATATTGAGTTGGTGATGCTATTTAACCAATCTTATCCTCTGCCACCCCCTTCTCCTTTTGCCTTCAATCTTTCCCAGGATCAGGGTCTTTTCCAAGGAGTCAACTCTGTGTAACAGGTGGCCAAAGCATGGAAGCTGCAGCTTCAGCATCTGTCCTTCCAAAGGTTGTTCACGGTTGATTTCCTTTAGGATTCATTAGTTTGATTTCCTTGTAGTCCAAGGGACTCTTTCTCCAGCACAATTCAAAAGCATAGATTCTTCAACTCTCAGCCTTCTTTATGGCCCAACTCTCACATCTATACATGACTACTGGGAAAACCACAGACCTTTGTCAGCAAAGTGATGTCTCTGCATTTTAACATGCTGTCTAGGTTTGTCACAGCTTTTCTTCGAAGGAGCAAGCATATTTTAATTTTCTAGATTAACCAAAGTTAGTAGGAAGGAAAACATGAAGATTAGAGTTGAAATAAATGAAATAGAGACAAAAATAGAAAAGAGCAATGAAACTAAAAGCTGGTTCTTTGGAAAGATAAATAAGATTGATAAAACTTTAGCCAGACTCATCAAGGAAAAAAAGGGTGAGAAGAATCAAATCAATACAATTACAATAAGGAGAAGTTACAATGGACACCATAGAAATGCTAAGGATCATAAGAAACTACTACAAATAACTATGCCAATAAAATTGACGACACTGAAGGAATGGATAAATTTTTAGAAAGGTGCAGCCTTCCAAGACTATCAGGAGTAAATAGAAAATATGAACATACCAATAACCAGTACTGAAATTGAAAATGTGATTAAGAAGCTTTCCAAATATCAGAATCCCAAGACCAGGTGACTTCACATGGAAATTCTTTCAAACATTTAAAGAAGAGTTACAACCCACCCTTCTGAAACTCTTTCAAAATTTGCAAAGGAAGGAGCTCTCACAAGTTTGTTCTATTAATAAAAGGCCACTATTATCCTGATATGTGAGAGTTGGACTGTAAAGAAGGCTGAGTGCCGAAGAATTGATGCTTTTGAACTGTGGTGTTGGAGAAGACTCTTGAGAGTCCCTTGGACTGCAAGGAGACCCAACCAGTCCATTCTGAAGGAGATCAGCCCTGGGATTTCCTCGGAAGGAATGATGCTAAAGCTGAAACTCCATTACTTTGGCCACCTCATGCGAAGAGTTGATTCATTGGAAAAGACTGTGATGCTGGGAGGGATTGGGGGCAGGAGGAGAAGGGGAAGACAGAGGATGAGATGGCTGGATGGCATCACTGACTCGATGGACGTGAGTCTTAGTAAACTCTGGGAGTTGGTGATGGACAGGGAGGCCTGGTGTGCTGAGATTCATGGGGTCGCAAAGAGTCGGACACGACTGAATGACTGATCTGATCTGATCTGATCTGATTATCCTAATAACAAAACCAGCAACAATACTGCAAAAAAAGAAAATTGCAGACCAATATCACTGATGAACATAGATGTGAAAATCTTAAAAAACACTAACAAACTGAATCCAACAACACATTAAAAGGACCATACATCATGATTAAGTCAGATTTACCCCAGGGAGGACGCAAGCATTCTTTACTATTCACAGATTAATCAGTGTGACACAGCACAATTACAAATTAAAGAATAAAAGCCATATGATCATCTCAATAGATGCAGCAAAAGCTTTTGACAAAATTCTACATCTATTTACGATAAACACTCTTCAGAAAGTGGACAGAGAGGAAACATACCTCAACATAATAAGGGCCATATATGACAAATCCATAGCAAACATTTTCCTCAGGAGTTAAAAACTGAAAACATTTTCTCTAAGATTAGTCACAAGACAGGGATGTTCTATTCTCATCAGTTTTATTCAACATACAGTTAGTTATCATCTTACCCCAGGCACAATGACCATCATCAAAAAATCTACAAACAATAAATTCTGGAGAGGGTGTGGAGAAAAAGAAACCCTCTTATAATGTTGATGGGGATGTAAATTGGTACAGCCACTATGGAAAGCACTATGGAGTTTCCTTTAAAAATAGAACTACCATATCCCAATTATTAGCATATATCCAGAGGAAATAATAATTCCAAAATATACATGTACCCCAATGTTCACTGAAGCACTATTTACAATAGCCAGGACATGGAAGCAACATAAATGCCCATCAGCAGAGAATTAACAACAACAACTATATATATATATATATATACATATGCAATGTAATATTACTCAGACTTATAAAAGAACAAAATAACACCATTTGCAGTAGTATGGATGAACCTAGACATTTTCACAGTGAATGAAGGAAATCAGAGAAGGACAGATATTATATGATATCACTTATATGTGAAATAAAAAAAAAAGTACAAATAAACTTATATACAAAAGAATAAATAGAGTCAGAGATTTAGAAAGCAATTTAGTTACTGGAGAGAAAAGTGACAGTAAAAGAAAGTCAAGCTGCTCAGTCGTGTCTGACTCTTTGCAACCCCATGGACTGAAGCCTACCAAGCTCCCCCGTCCATGGGATTTTCCAGGCAAGAGTACTGAAGTGGGCTGCCATTTCCTTCTCCAGGGGATCTTCTCAACCCAGGGATTGAACCCAGATCTCCTGCATTGCAGACAGATGCTTTACTGTCTGAGCCACCAGGGAAGCCTGGAGAGAAAGGTAAGGAAGGACAAATTGAGAGACTGGGGTTGACACATACAAACAGCTATCTATAAAATAGATAACTAATAGAGACCTACTGCATAGCACAGACAACTCTACTCAATACTCTGTAATGGCCTATAGAGGAAAATAATCTATAAAAGAGTGGATAATACAATATATATATAAAATGATGATCCAAATTGGAATTAATATTTGTATATTCATTAATTTGAATATATGTTTATGTATATGGTATACTATTTGTATATTCATTCATTTGAATATATGTATTTATATATGTATGGTACATATATATATATGGTATACCATGTATATATACATATACCATATGTATATGGCATATCATTCATCTTGCATTTATAAGATGCGAGATGAGAAATATGCAAGAGAATTATTAGTTCTCATAAAACTTTGCCAGCAATTAACTTTTATAGCCAAAATTACCAATAAAGAAATAAGGAAATGAGGAAGGAAGGAAGGAACAAAGGAACGAAGAAGGTCGTTTAGGGATATTAGAATATGTTTGATTGAGATAACTAAGTACTCAAAATTTTACATATTGTAAATTACTATTTTCTGAAATAATATAAGGCACATCAAGAGAGCTGAAAGTTATATGTACAATTATTGACAACCTAAATTTGAGTTCAATTTATTCTGCAATTAATTTGTTTTTAAAATTTTAATTTAATATTATACTCTTCCTTTACTATAATATAATCAGTTTAATAAAGTAGAAAACTATATGATATACATATTCTCTCAGCTCAGTAGATAAAGAATCTGTCTGCAATGCAGGAGCAGAGAAGACAATAGCACCCCACTCCAGTACTCTTGCCTGGAAAATCCCATGGACAGAGGGGCCTGGTGGGCTGCAGTCCATGGGGTCACTAGGAGTCGGACACGACTAAGCTACTTCACTTTCAATTTTCACTTTCATGCGTTGGAGAAGGAAATGGCAACCCACTCCAGTGTTCCTACCTGGAGAATCCCAGGCACGGGGGAGCCTGGTGGGTTGCCGTCTATGGGGTCGCACAGAGTCGGACACGACTGAAGCTACTTAGCAGCAGCAGCAGCAGCAATGCAGGAGACACAGGAGATGTGGGTTCAATCCCTTAGATGGGATGATACCTTAGAGAAGAAAAGGGTCCCCACTCCAGTATTCTTGCCTGAAAAACCCCACGGACAAAGTCTGGTAGGCTACAGTTCAAAGTGTCACAGAGTCAGAGACAATTGAGCATCTGAGAACACATATATAATATATACATTCTCTCACCTTTAATGTCATCTCTAAAAGTATCTTTGAAATGGAACATTTTGTATTTAATGTTCTTATAATTAGAATGCCTTAGACTGTTTTAATGATTTAGATTTAACGTACTTCATCTGAATTTTTCCTAACCATGAGAAATACTTTATATGATTTTTATTCACTTTTTAATTTGTTAATATTTTGAAATAAGTGGATCCATGGAATCTGGTTCAACTTTAAATGTTTTTTTATTAAGAGTGTCATATTTCACAATACACTAGTAAGGCCATATTGCTTAAGTGTGAAGAAGTCAAACACTGTTTTTAAGAAAATTATGATTCTACAGGGCACATTGGTGATAGCTTGTGGTTAAGATCATGTCAATTTTTAAATTAATTTCTACTGAATTATGAAATCACTGCTTACAAATTTATAAAACACACCATACAGAAAGATCAGGGCTATTATCACCATATGGCAAAGGAATGCTCTTTGATAAGTAAGTAATGAGAAGAATTAAGTTTAATTAAGGGAAACTAGGGTTCTTAAATGACTTTGAATTGATTTCAGAAACAGGTATTTAAAGATTATTCATTTATTAGAGCTTATAGAAATATATTGGAGAAGGAAATGGCATCCTACTCCAGTATTCTTGCCTGAGAAATTCCATGGACAAAGGAGCCTGGTGGGAGAGAGTCTATAGGGTCACAAAGATTTGGACATGACTTAGCAACTAAACAACAATATAAGCATCTATGTGTTTGTGTATGTGTGTCTGTATCCTTCAATTTTGTGTCAATGAAAATAAGATTTTGCTAAAAGACAGTGTTTAGAGACAAATATGCCAATCAAGAAAGAAAAGAAGGAAACTGATACAAAGAAGCTTATTATGTAAAGAAAAAAATCTGCATGAACTATATATTTGAATTGTGACTCCTACTTTCTACTCAAAGTCATGACATTTACCTACAAACATCCTTCCTCCTGCACCAGTATAAACGTCCAATGTAGATAATTTATTTCTTTATTACTCAGGTTTTATTATTCTTAATATTTCTCATTATTTCTTATTTTTTAAAATTTTTATCTTATTTTCTTAAGGCTTTCATATTTTATCTCTACTAATCTAAAAGCACTAGGGTCTTTTTTGTAAACTTTTAAATTTTGTTGAAAATTCTGATTATTGAGGTCAGGCATGCCCATTGTAAAAATTTCACTTAAACAGAAAAACAAAGAGGGAAAAAAAATCACTTGTAATCTTGCCAACCAGAATATCTACTGCTAACATTCGATGTATGCTTTTACCTACAAGCATAATTAACAATAGTAAAATATTTATTGAATATGAAATTTATAAGAAGGAAATAGCATTAAAAAGTTAAGGCCATTAATAGTTACATTAGGAAAATAAAAAATATAATTTAAAATATTTAGTTCAGTTAAATAATTTTTTTCTTTTTTTTATTTTATTTTTTAACTTTACAATATTGTATTGGTTTTGCCATATATCAACATGAATCTGCCACAGGTATACACGTGTTCCCCATCCTGAACCATCCTCCCTCCTCCCTCCCCATACCATCCCCCTGGGTCATCCCAGTGCACCAGCCCCAAGGATCCAGTATTGTGCATCGAACCTGGACTGGCAACTCATTTCATATATGATATTATACATGTTTCAATGCCATTCTCCCAAATCATCCCACCCTCTCCCTCTCCCACAGAGTCCAAAAGACTGTTCTATACATCAGTGTCTCTTTTGCTGTCTCATAGACAGGAGCTGGAATCAAGATTGCCAGGAGAAATATCAATAACCTCGGATATGCAGATGATACTACCCTTATGGCAGAAAGTGAAGAGGAACTCAAAAGCCTCTTGATGAAAGTGAAAGTGGAGAGTGAAAAAGTTGGCTTAAAGCTCAA
>NW_011495048.1:5384455-5392625 GCF_000754665.1 Bison bison bison | reverse complement strand
CAGGGGATTTCTTTGGAAGGAATGATGTTAAAGCTGAAACTCCAGTACTTTGACCACCTCATGCGAAGAGTTGACTCATTGGAAAAGACTCTGATGCTGGGAGGGATTGGGAGCAGGAGGAGAAGGGGACGACAGAGGATGAGATGGCTGGATGGCATCACTGACTCGATGGATGTGAGCCTGGGTGAACTCCGGGAGTTGGTGATGGACAGGGAGGCCTGGCGTGCTGCGATTCATGGGGTCACAAAGAGTCGGACATGACTGAGCAACTGATCTGATCTGATACAGGATTATTGTTACCATCTTTCTAAATTCCATATATATGCATTAGTATACTGTATTGGTGTTTTTCTTTCTGGCTTACTTCACTCTGTATAATAGGCTCCAGTTTCATCCACCTCATTAGAACTGATTCAAATGTATTCTTTTTAATGGCTGAGTAATACTCCATTGTGTATATGTACCACAGCAGTTCAGTTAAATAATTTATAGGACATACAATTTATTAACAAGAGTTAATTCAATAATTTGGGTAAGGGGAAATTTGTGATCACAAAACTTTCTTAGACTAAAAAAAAAAGTCGCTGCTAAATGCTTTAATACAGTAGCTTAATAAGTAGAAAAGTTACTGCATACACACACAGAAATGACTTAAAAATAAAGAAGTCTTCCAGAAATAAAAGGAAGAAAATAAAGATTAAATTAATGAGTATTATTAGAAAATAAAAGATGATGAATATACTTAACATAAGAAGTCCAGAGGAGGAAAACAGAGCAAATATAGGAAGAGTAATTGAGAAACCAAGTAGATATTTCTCATCTAAGTGAAAAAAGGAGGCTCATCAATTACCAAGAAAATTAATGAAATGAGAAAAAGGGAAGAGTCATTCTAAAATCATGTGGTTCTCTAAAAAAAAATTTTTTAGCATGAAACACACATTGATCCCATCACTGTTTGATAAATAAGGAGTTTAAGAAACATATTTAAGGTCATTCAGTGTTCCTCAGAAAGAAAGTAAGGTCTCATGAATATACTGCTTTACACACAAGAAAATTATATAATAATTATAATAAATCTCTCTTTTATAGATCATTTCTGGTATGAACTGTCACTACAAAATTATTTTTTCTCTTTTGATCATTATCATAGAATAAAAGTTATTACTATCACCACTATTACAAATTGAAAAGAAAGGTCAAGTGAATTGCTGAAAAAGTGACAGTGTTCCTGAAAATAGAAGTACAGGCATTTAAAACTAAATTTCAATCATTGTGCTCTAAATGTTAAACTGAATGAGAAAAAGCCTTGGATTTTGTTCTGAAGTAACTTATCAAGGAGACAGGAAATGGTCTTTGTCAATAATTAAAGCATATCCAGAAGTTATTTTTTAAATTTATTTTTTTATTGATGGATAATTACTTTACAGAATTGTTTTGTTTTCTGTCAAACCTCAACATGATTCAGCCATGGGTATACATATATCTCCTTCCTTTTTAACTTCCTTCCTATCTCCCTCCCCGTCTCAGCCCTCTAGGTTGATACAGAGCTCTTGTTTGAGTTTCCTGAGCCATACAGCAAATTCCTGATGGCTATCTATTTTACATATGGTAATGTAACTTTCCATGGTTACTCTTCCCATAACATCTCACCCTCTCCTTCCCTCTCCCCATGTCTATAAGTCTATTCTCTATGTCTGTTACTCCACTGTTACCCTGTAAATAAATTCTTCAGAACCATTTTTCTAGATTCATATATGTGAATTAGAATATGATGTTTATCTTTCTCTTTTTGACTCACTTCATTCTGTATAATAGGTTCTAGGTTCATCCACCTCATCAGAACTGACTCAAATGCATTCCTTTTTATGGCTGAGTTATATTCCATTGTGTATATGTACCACAACTTCTTTATCCATTCATCTGTCGATGAACATCTAGGTTGCTTCCATGTTCTAGCTATTGTAAGGAGTGCTGCAATGAACAATAGTATACATATGTCTTATTCAAATTTGGTTTCCTCTAGGTATATGCCTACGACTGGGGTTGCTGGGTCATATGGTGGTTTTATTCCTGATTTTTTTAAAGAATCTCCATATCATCTTCCATAGTGGCTGTATCAATTCCCACCAACACAGCAAGAGCATTCCCTTTTCTCCACACCCTCTCCAGCATTTATTGTTTGTAAACATTTTGATGATGGCCATTCTGACTGGTGTGAGGTGATATCTTGTTGCGTTTCTCTAATAATGAGCAATGTTGAGCATCTTTTCATGTGTTTGTTATCCATCTATATGTCTTCTTCAGAGAAATGTCTGTTTAGGTCTTTTTCCCACTTTTTGATTCAGTTGCTTGTTTTTCTGGTATTGAGTTGTATGAGCTGCTTGTATATTTTGGAAATTAATCCTTTGTCAGTTGTTTCATTTGCTATTATTTTCTCCCATTCTGAGGGTTGTCTTTTCACTTTGGTTAGTGTTTCCTTTGCTGTGCAAAAGCTTTAAGTTTAATCAGGTCCCACTTATTTACTTTTGTTTTTATTTCCATTACTCTAGGAAGTAGATCATAGAGGATTTTGCTTTGATTTAGGTCATCAAATATTCTGCCTATATTTTCCTCTAAGAGTTTTATAGTTTTTGGTCTTACATTTAGGTCTTTAATCCATTTTGAGTTTATCTTTGTGTATGGTGTTAGGAAGTGTTCTAATTTAATTCTTTTACATGTAGCTGTCCAGTTTTCCCAGAACCATTTATTGAAAAGGCTGTCTTTGCCCCATTGTATGTTCTTGCCTCTTTTGTCAAAACTAAGGTACCCATAGGTGCATGAGTTTATTTATGCATTTTCTATCTTGTTCTATTAGCCTATATTTCTGTTTTTGTGTGAGTACCATGCTGTCTTGATGACAGTAGCTTTGTAGTATAATCTGAGGTCAGGAAGGTTGATTCCTCTAGCTCCATTCTTCTATCACAAGACTGCTTTGGCTACTCGGGGTCTTTTGTGTTTTCATATGAATTGTGATTTTTTTGTTGTTGTTGTTCTAGTTCTATGGAAAATGCCATTGATAATTTGATAGGGATTGCATTGAATTGATATTTTGCATTTGGTAATATAGTCATTTTCACAATATTGATTCTTCCTATCCAGGAACATGGAATATTCTTCATCTGTTTATGTCATCTTTGATTTTTTTCATCAGTGTCTTATAATTTTATGTGTACAGTTCTTTTGTCATCTTAGGTAAGTTTATTCTTAGATATTTAATTATTTTTGTTGAAATGGTGAATGGGATTGATTTCTTAATTTCTCTTTCTGATTTTTCATTGTTAGTATATAGAACTGCAATACATTTCAGTGTATTGATTTTGTACCTTGCAACTTTGCTAAATTCACTGATTAGCTCCAGTAATTTTCTGATACTATCTTTGGGGTTTTCTATGTACAGTATCATGTCATCTGCAAAATGTAAGAGCTTTACTTCTTTTCTGATCTGGATTCCTTTCTTTTTCTTCTCTGTTATAGCTAGAACTTCCAGAACTGTAGTGAATAACAGTGGTGAAAGTGGACACCCTTGTCTTGTTCCTGATCTTAGGGGGAATGCTTTCAATTTTTCACCATTGAGAATAATGTTTGCTGTAGGCTTATAACATATGGCCTTTACTATGTTGAGGTAGGTTCCTTCTATGCCCATTTTTTGAAGAGTTTTAAGCATAAATGGGTGCTAAATTTTGTCGAGGGCTTTTTCTGCATCTATTGAGATAATCATATGGTTTTTATCCTTCTCTTTATTAATATGGTGTATCACATTGATTGACTTACATATATTGAAGAATCCTTGCATTCCTGGAATAAACCAATTTGATCATGGTTTATGAGCTTTTGATGTGTTGCTGAATTTTATTTGCTAAAATGTTGTTGAGGATTTTGCATCTATGTTTCTCAGGGATATTGGCCTGTAGTTTTCTTTTTTTGTGTTGTCTTTGTCTGGTTTGGTATCAGGGTGATGGTGGCCTCATGGAATGAGTTTGGAAGTGTTCTTTCCTCTGCAATTTTTTGAAAGCATTTTAGAAGAATAGGCATCAGCTCTTCTCTAAATATTTGATAGAATTTTCCTGTGAAGCCATCTGGTCCTGGGCTTTTGTTTTTTGGGAGATTTTGCTCACAGCTTCCATTTCAGTGCTTGTAATTGGGCTGTTCATAATTTCTATTTCTTTCTGGTTCAGTCTTGGAAGATTGAAGTTTTCTAAGAATTTGTCCATTTCTTCCAGGTTATCCATTTTGTTGCCATAGTGTTGTTCATTATAGTCTCTTATAATCCTTTATATTTCTGCATTGTCTGTTGTAACTCTCCTTTTTCATCTCTAATTTTATTAATTTGATTCTTCAATCTCTCTCTTTCTCTTTTTTTTTTCTTGATGAGTCTAGATAAAGGCTAGTCAATTTTGTTTATCTTCTCAAAGAACCAGCTTTTAGTTTTATTAATCTTTACTATTGTTTCATTTCTTTTTCACTTATCTCTGCTCAGATCTTTATGATTTCTTTCCTTCTACTAATTTTTTTTGTTGTTCTTTTTCCAGTTGTTTTAGGTGTAGAGTTAGGCTGTCTATTCAATATTTTGCTTGTTTCTTGAGGTAGGATTGTATTGCTATAAACTTCCCTCTTAAGACTACTTTTGCTGTATCCCATAGGTTTTGAATTGTCATATTTTCATTGTCATTTGTTTCTAGAAGTGTTTTGACTTCCCTTTTGGTTTCTTCAGTAACCTGTTGGTTATTTAGAAACATGTTGCTTAATCTCCATATGTTTGTGTTATTTACAATTTTTTTTTTCTTGTAATTGATATCTAGTCTCATAGAGTTGTGGTCAGAAAAGATGCTTGATATAATTTCAATTTTCTAAATTTACTGAGGTTTTATTTGTGACCCAAGATGTGGTCCATCCTGGAGAATGTTCTATGTGCCCTTGAGAAGAAGGTGTATGCTTCTGCATTTGAATGGAATGTCCTGAAGATATCAATGAGGTACATCTCATCTAATATATCATTTAAGACTTGTGTTTCCTTATTAATTTTTTTTTGTTTTGATGATCTGTCCATTGGTGTGAATGGGGTGTTAAAGTCTCTTACTGTTTTTGTGTTAAATTTCTCCCTTTATGTCTGTTAGTGTTTGTCTTATGTATTGAAGTGCTCCTATGTTGGGTGCATAGATATTTACAATTGCTATGTCTTCCTCTTGGATTGATCCCTTGATCATTATGTATTGTCCTTCCTTATCTCTTGTAATTTTCTTTATTTTATGGTCTGTTTTGTCTGATATGAGGATTACTACTCCAGCTTTCTTGTGTCTTCCATTTGCATGGAATATATTTTTCCATCCTCTCACTTTCAGTCTATATGCGCCTTGAGGTCTGAAGTGTGTTTCTTGTAGACAGCATATATATGGATCTTGCTTTTTTATCCATTCAGCCACTCTGTGTCTTTTGCTTGGAGCATTTAATCCTTTTACATTTAAAGCAATTATTTATATATGTTCTTAATTCCATTTTCTTAATTGTTTTGGGTTGATTTTGTAGATCTTTTTTCTTCTCTTGTATTTTTTGACTATATGAGTCCATTTAACATTTGTTGTAAAGCTGGTTTGGTGGTACTGAATTCTCTTAACTTTTGCTTGTCTGAAAAGCTTTTTATTTCTGCATCAACTTTGAATGAAATCCTTGCTGGGTACAGTAATCTTGGTTGCCGATTTTCCCTTTCGTTACTTTAAATATATCTTGCCATTCCCTTCTGGTCTGCAGAGTTTCTGCTGAAAGATCAGCTGCAAAGCATATGGGGTTTCCCTTGTATGTAACTTGCTGCTTCTTCCTTGCTTCTTTTAATATTTTTTCTTTGTGTTTAGTCTTTGTTAGTTTGATTAGTGTGTGCCTTGTCATATTTCTCCTCAGGTTTATCCAATATGGGGCTTTTTGTGTCTCTTGGTCTTGATTGACTATTTCCTTATCCATGTTGGGGAAAATTTCAACTATAATCTTTTCAAAAATTTTCTCATACCCTTTCTTTTTCCTCTTCTTCTTCTGGGACCCATATAATCTGAATGTTAATGCATTTGATATTGTCCCATAGGTCTCTAAGATTATCCTCAGTTCTTTTCATTCTTTTTACTTTATTCTGCTCTTCAGAAATTATTTCCACCATTTTATATTCCAGCTCACTGATTCATCCTTCTGCTTCAGATATTCTTCTTTTCACTCCTTGTAGAGTATTTTTTAATTTCAATAATTGTGCTGTTTGTCTCTGCATGTTTATTCTTTAATTCTTCTAGGTCTTTGTTAATTGACTCTTCCATTTTGCTTTCAAAGTTTTTGATCATCTTTACTATTATTATTCTGAATCCTTTTTCAGATAGTTTGCCTATTTCCTCTTCATTTATTTGGACTTCTGTGTTACTAGTTTGTTCCTTCATTTGTGTACTATTTCTCTGCCTTTTCTTTTCTTTTTTTTTTAACTTATTGTGTTCAAGGTCTCCTTTTCTCAGGCTTCAAGGTTGAATACTTTTTTCCTTTTGGTTTCTGCCCTCTAACATTGTACCAGTAGTTTGTGTAAGCTTCTTATAGGGTGAGAATGTGTTGAATTTTTGTTTGTCTGTTTGTTTCTCCTCTGATGGGCTAGGCTGAGTGAGGTGATAATCCTGTCTGCTGATTATTGGATTTTTTATTTTTGTTTTCTTCATTGTTTAGATGAGGCACCCTGCACAGGGTGCTATAGGTTGTCTGGGTGATGCTGGGTCTTGCATTCCAGTGGTTTCCTTTGTGTGAGTTCTCACTATTTGATACTCCCTGGGGTTAGTTGAAGCAGGGCAAAGGCTAATAGAGTTTTGCCAAGAGAAAGCACTGGTCATAGCAAACACCTCTTCCAACAAAACAAAAGTAGGCTCTGCATATGGGTATCACCAGATGGTCAACATCAAAATTAGATTGATTATATTCTTTGCAGCCAAAGATGGAGAAGCTCTATACATTCAGCAAAAACAAGACCAGGAGCTAACTGTGGCTCAGATCATGAACTTCTTATTGCCAAATTCAAACTTAAATTGAAGAAGGTAGGGAAAACCACTAGACCATTCAGGTATGGCCTAAATCAAATCTCTTATGATTATTCAGTGGAAGTGATAAATATATTTAAGGGACCAGATCTGATAGAAAGAGTGCTTGATGAACTGTGGATGGAGGTTTGTGACATTGTACAGGAGACAGGAATCAAGACCATCCCCCTGGAAAAGAAATGCAAAAGGGCAAAAGGGCTGTCTGCGGAGGCCTTACAAATAGCTGTGAAAAGAAAAGAAGTAAAAAACAAAGGAGAAAAGAAAAGATATTTCCATTTGAATGCAGAGTTCCAAAGAATAGCAAAGAGAGATAAGAAAGCCTTCCTCAGAGATCAGTGCAAAGAAATAGAGGAAAACAAAAGAATGGGAAAGACTAGAGATCTCTTCAAGAAAATTAGAGATACCAAAGGAACATTTCATGCAAAGATGGGCTCGATAAAGGACAGAAATGGTATGGACCTAACAGAAACAGAAGATATAAAGAAGAGGTGACAAGAATACACAGAAGAACTGTAAAAAAAAAAAAAAAAATCTTCATGACCCAGATAATCATGATGGTGTGATCACTCACCTAGACCCAGACATCCTGGATATGAAGTGATGCTTAGGAAGTATCACTATGAACAAAGCTAGTGGAGGTGATGGAATTCCAGTTGAGCTATTCCAAATCCTGAAAGATGATGCTGTGAAAGTGCTGCACTCAATATGCCAGCAAATTTGGAAAACTCAGCAGTGGCCACAGGACTGGAAAAGGTCAGTTTTCATTCCAATCCAAAAGAAAAGCAATGCCAAAGAATGCTCAAACTACCGCACAATTGTACTCATCTCACATGCTAGTATAATAATGCTCAAAATTCTCCAACCCAGGCTTCAGCAATATGTGAATTGTGAACTTCCAGATGTTCAATCTGGTTTTAGAAAAGGCAGAGGAACCAGAGATCAAATTGCCAACATCCACTGGATCATTGCAAAAGCAAGAGAGCTCCAGAAAAACATTTATTTCTGCTTTATTAACTATGCCAAAGCCTTTGACTGTGTGGATCACAATAAACTGTGGAGAATTCTGAAAGAGATGGAAATAC
>NW_011495048.1:5383018-5384355 GCF_000754665.1 Bison bison bison | reverse complement strand
GGAGAGTTAAAAAGTTGGCTTAAAGCTCAACATTCAGAAAACTAACATCATGGCACCTGGTCCCATCACTTCATGGGAAATAGATGGGGAAACAGTGTCAGACTTTATTTGTTGGGGCTCCAAAATCACTGCAGATGGTGACTGCAGCCATGAAATGAAAAGATGCTTACTCCTTTGAAGGAAAGTTATGACTGACCTAGACAGCTTATTGAAAAGCAGAGACATTACTTTGAAAGGAGATCCAACCAGTCCATCCTAAAGGAGACCAGTCCTGGGTGTTCATTGGAAGGACTGATGCTAATGCTGAAACTCCAATACTTTGGCCACCTCATGCGAAGAGTTGACTCATTGGAAAAGACCCTGATGCTGGGAGGGATTGGGGGCAGGAGGAGAAGGGAATGACAGAGGATGAGATGGCTGGATGGCATCACTGACTCGATGGACATGAGTCTGGGTGAACTCCAGGAGTTGGTGATGGACAGGGAGGCCTGACCTGCTGCGATTCATGGGGTTGCAAAGAGGAGGACATGTCTGAGCAATGAGATGAAATTTATTGGGGTTAGCTCTCTGGTAGTCTAAGGTCTTGGAGTCAGTGCTCCCATTCCAAAGGCTCAGGGCTTGATCTCTGGTCAGGAATGAAGTCAAAAATTTAGTCAGATTTTATAGTGCCAATAAAATTGACAACTACCACAGAGGGGGGAAAAAAGGAAAAAGAAAAGAAAGAAATCCAGAAGAATTTATAGAACAAGTCAAAACATGAAAAATATTTATTTTTTTATTTTCAAGAAATAAATTTTTTACTTAAATATTCTTTAATTTAAAATTTAAATATGTAAAAAATTATATTAATTTTTTAAATTTTATTTTATTTTTAAACTTCACAATATTGTATTAGTTTTGCCAAATATCGAAATGAATCCACCACAGCTATACCTGTGTTCCCCATCCTGAACCCTCCTCCCTCCTCCCTCCCCATACCCTCCCTCTGGGTCGTCCCAGTGCACCAGCCCCAAGCATCCAGTATCATGCATTGAACCTGGACTGGCGATTCGTTTTATATATGATATTATACATGTTTCAATTCCATTCTCCCAAATCATCCCACCCTCTCCCTCTTCCATAGAATCCAAAAGACTGTTCTGTATATCTGTGTCCCTTTTGCTGTCTTGCTTACAGGGTTATCATTACCTTCTTTCTAAATTCCATATATATGCGTTAGTATACTGTATTGGTATTTTTCTTTCTGGCTTACTTCACTCTGTATAATAGGTTCCAGTTTCATCCATCTCATTAGAACTGATTCAAATGTATTCCTTTTAATGGCTGAGTAATACCTC
>NW_011495048.1:5376026-5382918 GCF_000754665.1 Bison bison bison | reverse complement strand
TGTGTTCCCCATCCTGAACCCTCCTCCCTCCTCCCTCCCCATACCCTCCCTCTGGGTCGTCCCAGTGCACCAGCCCCAAGCATCCAGTATCATGCATTGAACCTGGACTGGCGATTCGTTTTATATATGATATTATACATGTTTCAATTCCATTCTCCCAAATCATCCCACCCTCTCCCTCTTCCATAGAATCCAAAAGACTGTTCTGTATATCTGTGTCCCTTTTGCTGTCTTGCTTACAGGGTTATCATTACCTTCTTTCTAAATTCCATATATATGCGTTAGTATACTGTATTGGTATTTTTCTTTCTGGCTTACTTCACTCTGTATAATAGGTTCCAGTTTCATCCATCTCATTAGAACTGATTCAAATGTATTCCTTTTAATGGCTGAGTAATACTCCATTGTGTATATGTACCACAGCTTTCTTATCCATTCATCTGCTGATGGGCATAAGACCAGAAACTATAAAACTCCTAGAGGAGAACATAGGCAAAACACTCTCCGACATACATCACAGCAGGATCCTCTATGACCCACCTCCCAGAATATCGGAAATAAAAGCAAAAATAAACAAATGGGACCTAATTAAACTTAAAAGCTTCTGCACAACAAAAGAAACTATTAGCAAGGTGAAAAGGCAGCCTTCAGAAAGGGAGAAAATAATAGCAAATGAAGCAACGGACAAACAACTAATCTCAAAAATATACAAGCAACTCCTACAGCTCAACTCCAGAAAAATAAATGACCCAATCAAAAAATGGGCCAAAGAACTAAATAGACATTTCTCCAAAGAAGACATACAGATGGCTAACAAACACATGAAAAGATGCTCAACATCACTCATTATTAGAGAAATGCAAATCAAAACCACTATGAGGTACCATTTCACGCCAGTCAGAATGGCTGCAATCCAAAAGTCTACAAGCAATAAATGCTGGAGAGGGTGTGGAGAAAAGGGAACCCTCTTACACTGTTAGTGGGAATGCAAACTAGTACAGCCACTATGGAGAACAGTGTGGAGATTCCTTAAAAATCTGGAAATAGAACTGCCTTATGATCCAGCAATCCCACTGCTGGGCATACACACTGAGGAAACCAGAAGGGAAAGAGACACGTGTACCCCAATGTTCATCGCAGCACTGTTTATAATATTTTTTTATTTTCAAGAAAAATACATTTTTCTTAAGGTCAGAGTCCTTTCCTTAACTGGGAGTCACAGTCCACTTCACCTCCCTAGGATGCCCTCTAACACTGTGCTGGTCTCTGGACCTGCTCTTGGGGCAGCTCTGATTCTCATCTGTTCCTACTCCTCTGTGTTCTTGCCTCCAATGTCCACAGCTATCAGAACTAGTGTGTTTTCTTTTGTGGGAGCTCTCAATGAGATTTTATGTATTCCATAGACACAGAGTCTGCCTAGTTGATCATGTGGATTTAATTTGCAGCTTGTACAGGTAGTGGGAGAGTTTTTGGTTTTCTTCCTTAACCACACTGCCCTGGGTTTCAATTGTGGTTTTATTTTCAGTTCTGCATATGGGTTGTCCACTGGGGTTTGCTCCTGAGGCTGCTCTGGAGGACTTGGGTTTTCCTCTGTGAAGACCAGGTGGTTAGGTGGTGCAGCTGCTTGACTCACACGGCTTCTGGCAGCACCAGGTACTCAGGAGATTTGGTGGCTAGGGCAGCAGGAAATGTAGTGCTCTAGAAGGGTATGGCAACCAGTATTGGCCAATATACTCTGGTATTCTTGCATGGAGAACCTCCCTCCCTGACAGAGAAGCCTGGCAGGTCACACTCTACAGAGTCACAGAGTCAGACACTACTGAATCAACACTGCACACATAGGTGCAAGACATTTGTTTTTGCCTATGGCAGCTCTGCCCCAGTGAGAGTTGACATGAAGGTAGTGCTGATGCTTGGCTTGCAGGGACCCTAGTGGCGCCAAGTGTGCAGGGACATGGACTGCCTCTGCTGCAGGAGTTATAGCCCTATAAGAGTCTTTTTTGAGCCTCTTATAGTTGGCAATCAGAAGGCCTCTTTGGCCAGTCTTTCTCCATAACTCCACCTGTTCAGGCTCTTAGAGGGTCTCCTTGCCTGGGGTCATTCTCTGCTGTCCACGCATCAAGCACATAGAGGGGCCCCCCAGATGGGGTCCTATTCTGTAGATTGGCATGTCAGGCACTTAAAGGAGTACCCTGGGTGGGGTCCTACTCTATAGTTCAGTATGTCAGGTGTTTGATGGGCTAGCCTCTCTGTTGTTCAGCTGCTGATGTTGGTGCATTGGGGAAGAAAGGTTATGGTGATGGCTCCACCCCCTATGCATGACTCAGCTGTGGCTTTCCTCCACAGGCATTTCCCACCACAGTCTCCTCCCTCACATCCCCTCAATCCATCTCTTTGTAGTCAACAGCAGCCCTCACACTGAGATTGCTCCACAATCCTTAAACTTCAGATCCCAGGTGCTGCACCTTCCAGGGGATCCACATCCCTGTCCAGGGTATGTATGGCTGCGGCAAAGACTGTCTGATTCTCATTCCACTTAGGCTGGCACAGATCAGCTGTTTCACTCTCAGCCTTAAATGTTTTTCCTTTGGCTCAGACAACTGTCTCAATGTGGGGATCGGACCCCTGCTTCAGTTCCCCCACCCGCTGAGGGCAGGTCCAGTCCTAATAATACTCCTGCTTTTCCCCCTAGTTCCTTTGTCCTACCGAGTTTTGCATGGGTCTATATATTCTTGTCCGCTCATCAGGTACTTCTGTCCGCTCTCAGCTGGTGTTCTGCAGCACTTCTGTATTCCTGATGTATCTGTGGAGAGAGATATACTCCACATCCACCTACTCCTCTGCCATCTTGCTCTCCTCAAAAGCCAGAAGTTTTTTTTTTTTTTTTTTAACACAGGATCTAAAACAATAACATATTTTCTTAAGGTATGAATTTGGTTAATATATATATATACATATATATATATATATATATGTATGCCATAGTCATAGTGATATAATTTCTAAAATTTTCAGTTGAAATACATATTTTCCCATTCTTATCCAAATAAAATAGCTAGCAATTCCAGTGTGAATTTGATAAGATTATAATAGGGTAGCTTAAAATTCTCATTAGCAAATTGAAGACAGAAAAATAATTTTAAGGGAATTGGGAGACTATTGTAAACTAATGGCCACTCAAGAAAATAATCCAATAATGTAGCAACAATCTACTCCACCTTGACGGGCCAGGCACACTCAGGCCACAAGTCCTGATAATTAAAACTCAAGACAATAGATATGGGGCCTGACTCTTGTTACATGAAATCAGGTAGTTAATTATCCTTGGAAAGTAGCATTTCCGTCTGTACCCAAGACAAGAATATAGATGAAAAGGGGTGGAGGTGGGGCAGGAAACTAGGGGGAAGAGGACAACATACCAAACCTGGGATGAATTACCATATTTTAGTATATGTCCTCACCCTTTTGCTAGTATACAAATGATTTAAATGTATGTGTACATATGTATAAGTGCATTGACAGTCCTAGTTAGACTGTATAGGATCAAAAGGGGAACTAATGATAAAAGCCTTGAAGTCTATTGAAAAATAACAAAGACAGTGGTCTTCTTCCCTCCTCACTTTTTCTTTATTAAAAAAAAAAAAAATGTAGCCTGCTTTGTTCTAGGGGTTCTACTCCCTTGCCTGCCAGCTTGTCTCTCTCATAAGCATCATATGATTTAAAAAAAAAAAAACACAAAACCCTCACTATTTGCCTATCATTTTATCTCACACAAAATTATTTCTGTACTGAGATAAAAGAATCAGATTCAATAAATCCTGACACTAGGTAAGTGATTTTAATTAAAAGATAGTGGGCTTGAGTGAGAAATGAGAAATGGAAAAGAGTTAACTATTTCTTGGATATTTAAGACATTCTTTCAAAAAGTGTGTGTAGTATGATTACAGCTTTGAGAATATTTTAAAGGATGCATTTCTGGAAGTCTGTAAACCAAGGAAATATTTAGTTCTTTACATAACTATTATTTAGTTACATAATAGTTACATAACTATTATTTAGTTATATAACTAAATATTTAGTTATTTACATAACTAAATGAATTTAGGTAGATAAAGTTTTTGTTTTCTGTTTTTAAACTTAATACTCTTATTCACTAAGTATTTTAAAAATATAATTAAAAAGTTAAAATAATTTTAAATGTATACATAGAAAATAGAATGGTTATTTTAAAAGAAAAAAGTGTAAAACATTAAAAATGATGAAATGGCCTCAATAAAGCAGAATAATTTTATTATTTATAGTTTCAAAAATTTTTTTAAAGTTGCTTTTTATTAATAATTATATTTAAAGTAATTTAAATTCATAAGGAATTCTCAGAATATATCTTAAGTCCATAGTTCAAAATTATGTGCATAGTTTGATTATAAGGCAAAAATATACACAGAGATATATATATATATATACATAAATAACTAATACCCAGGAATTATGTTCAAGAAAGTGTTTAATTTTTAATTTGTTACATTACGGTGAGATTTGATTGCATTTTATTTGCATTTCTAAATTATGAAATACTTGACACATATAAGTTATTCATTAGTATGAGTGTAAAATGCATATCCATTAGTCTATCATCCAAACTAAGAAATAAAACATAACATTTCCACTATATTTAGTTTTTGCTCTTTTTACTTAAAATTTGAAAATTAAAACATATGTGAATACTTTTTATAGTAATAGGTATTTCTTTCTGGTGTTTCTTTTTCCACATTTTTATTTTGAATCATTTTTAAAACACGTTCAAGTGTTTCTTTTGAAATTATCCTAGAGCTTCCCCCTCTCAAATATTGGAGTATCTATGTCTTTTAATATGAAAGTTGATTTAATTTAAGCTTACCCAAGTATTTGCTTATGACTATTGCTGTTTTCCATAAATAACATTGCTCATTTATTTTCATCTTTATTGAGAGACTAATTCAGATGAACATTTCAAGCACTAAAACTCCTAAGTATTTATATCATGGAAGATAATTTCATTTTTTTCACACTTGAATATTTTGACTATGTGTAATAATATAATTTAAAATTCAAAAAGACTTTTCATCAAAACCTGAACTTCAAGAATTTGTCTTCTTCAATCTTGTTTTGCCAATGATATATTTAAAAAAACATCTGTTTTTTGGTGTGTTTTTTGTTGTTGTTGACAGCTATTTCTCTGTATTTATGAATTTTCTAGATTTATATTCCATTAATATTTTCCACTATATATCAAGAAAATGGTCCTTTCCCTCTCTTTTCATCTTTAAGTATGTATAAGTTCTTTGATAGCTAGAATTTTTTTCTCTCTCTTAATAGATTATCCAGTCCATCTTTTGACTTTGCTCTATTCTCTAAAACTACTTTCAAACAAATCTTGGAACTTTGGATAATCTGATACAGAAAAGGTCTTACTTTGATGCAAGACAATATAATAACCATGAAATTGTTTTAACCTAAAAATTACGTTTCAAAATATATAAGGATCAAACAAATGGTGGTGGGAAAACTAGACATTCATATGTGTAAAAACTGAATCAAGAAAACAAGCTTTACACCCATCACAAAAATTAATTCAAAATGAATCATAGATTTAAATGTAAAACACAAAGATCTAAAAATTCTAGAAAGCAACCCTGAGAGAATCTCAATGTCCGTAAGCATGTTGATGACTTTTAAATACAGCACAAAATGGGTGATCAATAAAATTAGTAATTAATAATCTAAACCTCATTAAAATTAAATATTTTTATCTCCAAAAGACACTATCAAGAGAATAAGAAGACAAGGCTAAAGGCATATCTAATAAAGAACTATTATCCAAAATATATAAAATATTCTTAAAAGTCAACAAGAAGAAAACACACAACCTAATGTAAAAAATAATAATAATAAAAATGACAAAACATCTGAACAGACACCTCACCAAAGAAGAAAACATATAGTAAGTAAACACATGAAATAATATTCAATATTATGTGTCATTCAGTTCAGTTCAGTTCAGTCGCTCAGTCGTATCCGACTCTTTGCAACCCCATGAATCGCAGGACGCCGGGCCTCCCTGCTGTTGCTGCTGCTAAGTCCCGTCAGTCATGTCTGACTCCATGCGACCCCACAGACGGCAGCCCAACAGGCTCTTCTGTCCCTGGGATTCTCCAGGCAAGAATACGGGAGTGGGTTGCCATTTTCTTCTCCATTGCATGAAAGTGAAAAGTGAAAGTGAAGTCGCTTAGTCATGTCCAACTCTTAGTGACCCCATGGACTGTAGCCTACCAGGCTCCTCTGTCCATGGGATTCTCCAGGCAAGTGTACTGGAGTGGGTTGCTATTGCCTTCTCCGCCAGGCCTCCCTGTCCATCACCATCTTCCCGGAGTTCACTCAAACTCACGTCCATCGAGGCAGTGATGCCATCCAGCCATCTCATCTTCTGTCGTCCCCTTCTCCACCTGCCCCCAGTCCCTCCCAGCATCAGAGTCTTTTCCAATGTGTCAACTCTTCGCAAGAGGTGGTCAAAGTACTGGAGTTTCAGCTTTAGCATCATTCCTTCCTAAGAAATCCCAGGGAAGATCTCCTTCAGAATGGACTGGTTGGATCTCCTTGTGGTCCAAGGGACTCTCAAGAGTCTTCTCCAACACCACAGTTCAAAAGCATCAACTCTTCCAAGCTCAGCTTTTTTCACAGTCCAACTCTCACATCCATACATGACCACTGGAAAAACCATAGCCTTGACTAGATGGACCTTTGTTGGCAAAGTAATGTCTCTGCTTTTCAAAATGCTCTCTAGGTTGGTCATAACTTTTCTTCCAAGGAGTAAGCATCTTAATTTCATGGCTCCAGTCACCATCTGCAGTGATTT
>NW_011495048.1:5349734-5375926 GCF_000754665.1 Bison bison bison | reverse complement strand
ACTCTCACATCCATACATGACCACTGGAAAAACCATAGCCTTGACTAGATGGACCTTTGTTGGCAAAGTAATGTCTCTGCTTTTCAAAATGCTCTCTAGGTTGGTCATAACTTTTCTTCCAAGGAGTAAGCATCTTAATTTCATGGCTCCAGTCACCATCTGCAGTGATTTTGGAGCCCATATGTCATTAGGAAATTACAAGTTAAAAAACTGAGATACCACTACTTACCTAATAAAATTGCCAAATTTAAAACACTGACTACACCAAGAGAACTCCCAAGGATGTGAGGAAACAGGAACTCTCAATCATTGCTGGTGGAAATCCAAAATAGATAAGCAGCTAGGAAAACAGATCGACAGTTTCTTACAAAACTCCTACCATAAAATCTTTCAAATTCACTCAGGACTTTCCCCAAAGGAGCAGAAAACTTATTACTGCACAAGGATGTTTATAGAAGTTTTATTTGTCATTATCAAAACATGAAAAAAACAAAAATGTCCTTCAGTAGGAGAATAGATAAAGTGTAGTACACATTGATAATAGAGTATTATTAAGCTCTAAAGAGATATTAGCTAGCTATGAAAAGACATGATAGATCCTTATGATAGATCCCTAAATGTATATTACTAAGGGAAAGAAAGTGAAAGTGAAACTGTTCATTGCTAAGTTGTGTTCAACTCATTGCAACCCCATGGACTCCAGCCTACCAGGTTCCTCTGTTCATAGGATTCTCCATGCAAGAGTAATGGAGTGAGTTACTATTCCCTTCTCCAGGGGTTTTCATGACACAGGACCCAGGGATCCAACCCCACTCTCCTGCATTGCAGGCAGATTCTTTACCATGTGAGCCATCTGGTCCTCTAAGGCTACATATGATTCCAATTATATAATATTCTGGAACGCACATACCTATTGAGATAATAAAAAGATCAGCAATTGTTAGGTGTTATAAGAAAGGGAAGATTGAGTTGATAAAGCACTTAGGATTTTTAGGGCAGTGAAGCAATTGTGTGATACTGTAATAGTGGGTATATGTCATTGTATATTTGTCCAGACATAGAATATACAACACCAAGAATGAATCATCAGGTAACTATGGACTCTGAGTGATTATGACTTTTTCCATGTGGGTTCATTGATTGTAAGAAATATGGGGAAGAAAATCTGTGCTATCTGGTCAATTTTTCTACGAACCTAAATCTGCTCTAAAAAATAAAGCATATATTGATGAATTCTGCTGGCCCCTATAGAATTCTCAAGATCCTGTGACATGGAGCTTCTACTGAAAAGAATGGTTGTGGAGGCAGAGCCCTGATCCATTCATATACCCATATAAAAGACTGACGCAAGTGAATGCCTGGACATTGAGAAACTCAAATTGAAGATAAAAGATTCAGAACAAAACAGAACAAAACAAATCTTTATTCAAATTAATTAGACAAAAGAATACATAGAATAGTTAGAGTTTATGACTGCTGTCCAACAGTTTGTTCTCCTCACTGAATGTATATTTTATTACACAAATTCTGCTGAGCAAACTGGACAACTACAAGTAAAGGAATGAAATTGGAATATACAAAAAAAATAAAAAACTTGGAATGGATTAAAGACTTAAATATAAGATTACACACTATAAAACTCCTAGAGAAAAACACAGCCTGAATACTCTTTAACATAAATCATAGTGATATTTTTGTTGGTCCATCACCTGAACTAAAGGAAAGAAAAGCAAAAATAAACAAATTGGACCTAATGAAGCAAAAGCCTTTGCATATTATAGGCAAACTTACAAAAAATGAAAAGACAACATACTTAATGGAAGAAAATATTTGCAAATGATATGACCTATGAAGGATTAAAATCCAACATATATAAGTAGCTCTCACATCTTAACATCAAAAAAGAAAAAAAAAAAGATTAAAAAATGGGCAGAAGAACCAAATAGATATTTTTCCAAAGAGGAAATGCAGGTGGCCAATAGACACATGAAAAGATCTTCAACATCACTAACCATTAGTGAATGCAAATCAAAATCACAATGAGATATCACCTCATGCCTATTAGAATGGCTGTCATCAAAAAGGACACAAATAACAAATACTGGTGAAGATATGGAATAAAGGGAACACTCATACTATGTTGGTGGGAATATAAATTGGTGCACCCACTGAAGAAATACAAGTTTTATAATAAAACTGAAAATGGAAATGTCATAGGACCCAGCAATTTCACTACTGGATGCATAACTGAAAAAAGCAATAGTACTAATTTGAAAAGATATGTACACCCCAATTTTCATAGCATATATATATATATATATATTCCTACTATTTACACTTACTGCTGTTGCTGCTGCTGCCAAGTCACTTCAGTCGTGTCTGACTCTGTGTGACGCCATAGAGGCTAGTGCACTAGGCTCCTTTGTCCCTGGGATTCTCCAGGCAAGAACACTGGAGTGGGTTGCCATTTCCTTCTCCAATGCATGAAAGTGAAAAGTGAAAGTGAAGTCACTCAGTCATGCCCAACTCTTAGCGACCCCATGGACTGGAGCCTACCAGGCTCCTCCTTCCATGGGATTTTCCACGCAAGAGTACTGGAGTGGGGTGCCATTGCCTTCTCCATTTACACCTACTACTTACGCATAAAAAATAATACAGTTTTGCCATTTGCAGCAACATGGGTGGACTTGGTGTGCATTATGCTAAAGCCAAATGTCAGAGAATAATAATACTGTATATCACATATGTGGAATCTAAAAAACAAAACAAACTAGTAAATAAAACAAAAAAGAGGCAGACTCACATACATACAGAGCAAAATAATGGTTAGTAGAGGAGGAGAGGGGTGTATATGGGCAGAAGAGTAGGAGGCATAGACTACTGAGTGTAAGTAAGATGGACTGAAAAATATATTGTACAGCAAGAGGGGTATAACTAATATTTTGTAATAATTGTAAATGAAAAGTAACTCATAAAAACTGTATAATCTTTTAAATACACATATAACAACAACAAAATTAATTATGTATTGTCACAAAAAATATTTCCATGAATTTTATAATACATATTTTGTACTAGCCATAAATTATACTAAAGCTAAGTAAATAGTATAAAATTTAAACAACAAAAGTGACTAATTGAAATTTATGAGCATTAGCTTTGAGAGTAAATATATAGTATAATATAATAATATAATTATATTATAGCTAAATATAGCATGTCCACTATTTTCAAAGCCTGTAATACGCTTTTATTCTTATACTACTTACCTCTCCTTCTTCATTACAGAGGTATCCTGATATTTTTTAAATCATCTGCCAGCTTTTCTTTATAATTTATTGAGCAATGCATGTATCAATAAAATGATATCATGTACATTTAGTTGCCATTTATATTCATAAAGTTATCTTTTGGTTCAATTTTTCCTGAAATTTTATTAACATATTTTGACTTTATGAATTATTAATTTTTATAAACCTATGAATTTTTAGTATGCAACTTAAAAATACTCCATTTATCTGTTTTCCAAACAGTGAGTATTTGAGTTATTTAAAATGTTTGATTATTTCTATCAATAATGTGAACATACTTGTAAATGTATATTGATACACATAGAATGAACTTTATTTTGAGATACAGTCAAAGATAACTTAGGAAAGAAATTGCTAGAGTTTCATTTGTGTGTGTGCTAAGTCATCTCAGTCAAGTCTGACTCTGCGACCCCATGGTTGCAGAGCCTGCCAAGTTCCTCTCTCCATAGGATTCTCCAGGCAAGAACACTGGAGTGGGTTGCTGTGCCTTACTCCAGGGGATCTTCCTCATCCAGGGATTGAATCTATGTCTCATATATCCTCTTGCATTGGCAGGCAGGTTCTTTACCCCTAGTGTCACCTGGGAAATCCTTCGTTTGTGTACACCTTTAATTTTACAAGAATATGATTTTTTAAATTAATTAATTTCAATTTATAATTTGAACAATAAAAGTGTTTGCTTTTATATTGTTATTTAAATTTTTGCCATCTTAATGGGTGTAGAATAGCATTTTTGTGGTTTAGTTTACATTTACATGATTACCAATATTGTCAGGTAAATTTTCACAGATACCGATTATCATTTCACATCTTAGGCAGTTCATATTTTCTTAAATACCTGTTTTTGCATTTTTCTATATTTCTACTGGCTTGCATGTAAGTATATGTTTACATATTTTAAATACTTTAATGGTTACCTGTATAGCAGATATCAACTCCCAATATCATGTCTTTCATTTTTTATGATGCTTTTTGATAAATGATTTATTACATTGTAGTTAATATATGATTATTCTTTCATCACAATTATCGTATTTTGACTGCTATTAATATTTAATAAGTTATTTTCTATCCCTAATACTTTTCAGCATTTTCTTTATATTAATATTTATTTATTTGGCTGAGCTAGTCTTGGCTGCAACATGTGGGATATTTGATCTTCACTGTGGCATGTGTGTGTGTTTTCTTTTTTTTTAATGGCATGTGGAATCTTTAGTTGCAGTGTGTGTGAAATAGTTCCCTGACCAGACATGAAACTCCCTACATTGGGAGTCAGAGGCTTAGCCACTGGACCACCAGGGAAGTCCTTACATTTTCTTATAAACAATTATTTTGTTCGACATTTAAATATTTTAAATGTTTTGTCTGCTTGGAATTGTTTTGTGTATGATGTGTGCCATAAATTATTTTTATTTTTTACATTTCTGTGTACAAAAAACAAATCTTACTATAATTATATCAAACAGCAATTTTTCTTTCCCATACTACTTGTCTTCTTTAAAGTACCACAATTCTGTAAGTTTTCTATAGTTTTTCTGCTGAGTTATTGTTGTTCAGTCACCCAGCTGTATCCAACTTTTTGTGACCTGGACTGCAAGGAGATCCAACAAGTCCATTCTGAAGGAGATCAGCCCTGAGATTTTTTTGGAAGGAATGATGCTAAAGCTGAAACTCCAGTACTTTGGCCACCTCATGCGAAGAGTTGACTCATTGGAAAAGACTCTGATGCTGGGAGGGATTGGGGGCAGGAGGAGAAGGGGACGACAGAGGATGAGATGGCTGGATGGCATCACTGCCTTGATGGATGTGAGTCTGAGTGAACTCCAGAAGTTGGTGATGGACAGGGAGGCCTGGTGTGCTGCGGTTCATGGGGTCGCAAAGAGTCAGACACGACTGAGCAACTAAACTGAACTGAGCTGTACTGCAGCATGCCAGGCCTCCCGTCCGTCATCATCTCCCAGAGTTTGCCCAAGTTCACTTTCATTGCACCGGTGATGCCATCCAGCCATCTCATCCTCTGATGTCCTCTTCCCCTTCTGCCCAGGATCAGGGACTTTTCCAGTGAATCGGATATTCCCATCAGATGACCAAAATAATGGAGATTCAGCTTCAGCATCAGACTTTACAGTGAATATTTAGGGTTGATCTCCTTTAAGATTGACTGGTTTGATTTCCTTGCTGTCCAAGGGACTTTCAGAAGTCTTCTCCAGCACCACAGTTTGAAGGCATCAATTCTTTTGGTCCAGCTCTTATATGACCACTGGGAAGACCATGGCCTTGACTATATGGACCTTTGTAGGTTGAGTAATGTCTGCTTTTCAACACACTAAGTTTGTCATTGCTTTCCTTCCATGAAGCAATTGTTTTCTGATTTCATGGCTATAGTCACCATCCATAGTGATTTTAGAGCCTAAGAAGAGGAAATCTGTTACTACTTCCACCTTTTTCCCATCTGTTTGTCATGTGGTAATGGGGCCAGACTGAGAAGGTGATGGCACCCCACTCCAGTACTCTTGCCTGGAAAATCCCATGGACAGAGGAGCCTGGTAGGCTGCAGTCCATGGGGTCGCTGAGGGTCAGACATGACTGAGCGACTTCACTTTCACTTTTCACTTTCATGCATTGGAAAAGGAAATGGCAACCCACTCCAGTGTTCTTGCCTGGAGAATCCCAGGGACCGGGGAGCCTGGTGGACGGCCATCTATGGGATCGCACAGAGTCGGACACGACTGAAGTGACTTAACAGCAGCAGCAGCAGCAGTAGCAGCAGCTGGAATTTCATCACATCCACTAGTGTTATTAACAGCAGTGCTTCTTAAGGCCTACTTGACTTCACATTCCAGCATGTTTGGCTCTGGGTGACTAACCATACTATCATAGTAATCTGCTTCATTAAGCTCTTTTTTTATATAGTTCTTCCATGTATTCTTTCCATCTATTCTTGATCTTGTCAGCTTCTACTAGGTCTCCATCATGTTTATCCTTTATTGTGTCTATCTTTTGGCAGAATGCTCCTTTGATGTTCCCAATTTTCCTGAAGAGATCTCTAGGCTTTCCCCTTTTGTTGTTTTCTTCTATTATTAAGCACTGTTCATTCATTGAGGAAGGCTGTTTTGTCTCTCATAGCTGTTCCTTGGAACTCTGCATTTAATTGGATGCATCTTTTCCTTTCTCCCTTGCTTTTCTCTTCTCTTTGTTCTTCTGCTATTTGTGAAGTCTCCTCAGATAACCACTTTGCTTTCTTGCTTTTCTTTATTTGGGGGGATGGTTTTGTTTGCCACTTCCTGTACAATGTTACGGACATCTGTTCATAGTTCTTCAGGGACATTGTGAACTAGAGCTAGTCCCTTGAATCAATTTACTACTTCTACTGAGAATTCATATGGGATTTGATTTAAGTCATTCCCAGTTTCCTTTAGTTTAAGCCTAAATTTTACTATGAGAAACTGATGATCTGAGCAACAGTCAGTTCCATGTCTTGTCTTTGCTGACTGTATACAGCTTCTCCATCTTCGACTACAAAGAATGTAATCAATTTGATTTTGGTATTGACCATTTGGTGATGTCTATGTGTAAAGTCAGCTCTTGAAAGGGTATTTGCTATGACCAGTGAATTTTCTTGGCAGAATTCAGTTAGTATTTGTCCTGCTCCATTTTTCCTCCAAGACCAAACTTGCTTGTTACTCAGGTATATCTTGACTTCCAACTTCTGCATTCTAATCCCTGATGATGAATAGAACATATTTTTTAGGTATTAGTTCTAGGAGGTCTTCTAAGTCTTCATAGAACTGATCAACTTCAGCTTCTTTGGCATTGATGGAAGAGGCATAGACTTGGGTTACTGTGATTTTGAATGGCTTGCCTTGGAAACAAGCCAAAATTATTTTGTCATTTTTGAGGCTGAACCCAAGTATTGTATTTCAGACTCTTTTGTTGATTATGAAGGCTACTCCATTGCTTCTATGGAATTTTTGCCCACAGTAGTAGATAGAATTGTTATGTGAATTAAATTCACCCATTTCCATCCATTTTAGTTTGCTGATTCATAGGATGTTGATGTTTATTCTTACCATCTCCTGCTCGACTGTGTCTAATTTTCCTTGATTCATGACCTAGAATTCCAGGTTCCTATACAATGCTATTCTTTGCAAAGTCAGATTTTACTTTCATCACCAGACACATCCACAACTGAGTGTCATATCCACTTTGGCCCAGTCACTTAATTCATTCTGGGGCTATTGGTAATTCTCCGCTTTTCACCAGTAGCAGAGTGGTACTGCTATACCTTTAGACCTGGGGGACTCATCTGTTTGGTGTCATATCTTTTTGCCTTTTATACAGTTCATGAGGATCTCATGGCGAGCACACTAGGGTGGTTTTCCATTCCCTTCTCAAGTGGATCACGTTTTGTCAGAACTCTCTGCTATGACTCATCCATCTTGGGTGGCCCTGCATGGCTCATAGCTTCATTGAGTTAAGCAAACCCCTTCACCATGATAAGGCAATGATTCTTGAAGGGATTTGTGCCAAGTACCACTGGCCAATTAATTTTTGGCTGGAATTTACACTCACTTGATTTTTTCAAGAATGTCTTGACTATTATTGGCCCCATCTTTTACCATATAAATTTTAGAGTATGTTTGTTAAGTTCCATTCAAACCTCTGCCAGAATTTAATTACAGAGCATTAAATCTGTGAATCATTTTGATGAGATTTTACATAGCTAAAATATTGACTCTCAGTATTCATGAAGAAGTTATATTCCTCTGGTTACTTATGTATCTTTATGCATTTTCACATAGTCATATTTTTTTTTTCTCTAATAGACTGAAAGGCTCATATTTGGTGAATTTCTTTTGCTCTTATTTTTGGGTGATTGAAATGTTATCTTTCTATTGCATTTCTAACACTGTCCTTAGGTGTTAGTCTTTGGACATTGCTCTTTTTATCTTACCTTCTATCTTTTTAACCTAAACAGTGTAATTTATTTCTTTCCAATTTTTGTACATTAATTTTATTTCTTACTTAGCTCTTAGGTACATCCTTTACAATGCTGAATGGAAGAAGTCATAGTGGATTGTTATCTTGTTGCTCATTTTAAAGGTAATGTTTTTACATTTCTCCATTGATCACAGTAATGTTTACTTCGGGACTTTTTTTCTTCCAGATACCCTTTATCAAGAAAGTAAGTTCTCTTCTATTTACTGTTTGTTAAGAGCTTTTATAAGGAATAGTATTGAATTATATCACATATAGTCTCTGACTCTTCTGAAATGATCAATTGCTTTTCCTCTTATAGTTTCATAATCTATCAATGTGCTGTACTACACTGATTTATTTTATATAAGCAAAATGCCTTGCATTCTTGAGATAATCCAGCTATGCAAATTAGTTTGCTTATAAAAAGTAATATGTATCTATTTATATATTATATATACATTATATATATATTCACGTTGGATCTAGTGTGCTAATGTTTTGTTTAAAACTTCTAAATATATTTTTGCAGATCAACCTCGTCTATAGTTTCACATTCTTTCACTGAATCTACCTATTTTTACTTGGTTTTTATTTATATAATAGTAAATGAAATGATTAACACTTTAAAAATTAAATCTTCACTACAATTCGAAAGCCTCAGTTCTTTGGTACTCAGCCTTCCTTATGGTCCAACAGTCACATCCATACATGACTACTGGAAAAACCATAGCTTTGACTAGATAGACCTTTGTTAGCAAAGTGATGTCTTGGCTTTAACACACTGTCTAGATTTGTCATAGCTTTCCTTCCAAGGAGCAAGCATATTTTAATGTCATGGTTGTAATCACTGTCCTCAGTGATTTTTAAATCCAAGAAAAAAAAATCTATCACTTTTCCCACATTTTCTCAATCTATTTGCCATGAAGTGATGAGACCAGATGCCATGATGTTAGATTTTGAATGTTGAGTTTTAAGCCAACTTTTTCATTCTCCTCTTTTACCCTCATCAAGAAGCTGTTTAGTTCCTCTTCACTTTCTGCCATTAGAGGGGTACCATCTGCATATCTGAGGTTGATGATATTTCTCCTGGCAATCTTGATTCCAGCTTGTTATTCATCCAGCCCAGCATTTCACAGGATGTACACTACATAGGAGTTAAATAAGCAGAGGGACAATATATGGCTTTGAAGAACTCCTTTCCCAGTTTTGAGGCAGCCCTTTGTTCCATGTTTGTCTCTTACTATTGCTTCTTGATCTGCACACAAGTTTCCCAGGAGACTGATATTACCGTCTCCTTAAGAATTTTACAATTTGTTGTGATCCACACAGTCAGAAGATTTAGGTAGTCAATGAAGAGAAGTAGATGTTTTAATGGAATTCCTTGCTTTCTATATGATCCAACAAATGTTGACAATTTGATCTCAGGTTCCTATGCCTTTTCTAAATCCAACTTATACACCTGCAAGTTCTCAGTTCATGTACTGCTGAAGCCTAGCTTGAAGGCTTTTGAGCATTAATTTTCTAGCATGTGAATTGAATGCAATTGTATGGTAGCATGAGCATTCTTTGGTATTGCCCTTCTTTGGGATTGGAATTAAAAATGACATTTTCTAGCCCTGTGGCCACTGCTGAGCTTTCCACATTTGCTGATATGTTTACTGCAGCACTTTAACAACACCATCTTTTAGGATTTTAAATAGCCCAGCTGGAATTTCATCACCTCCATTAGGTTTGTTCATAATAATTCTTCCTAAGGCCTATTTAACTACACACTTTAGGATGTCTGGCTCTAGGTGATTGACCACACTATCATGGTTATCCAGATAATTAGAACTTTTTAATATAGTTTTGTGTATTCTTGCCACCTTTTCTTAATCTTTTTTGCTTCTGTTAGATCTTTGCCATTTCTTTCCTCTGTTATGCCCCTCTTTGCATGAAATGTTTCCTTTGTGTCTCCAATTTTCTTGAAGAAATCTCTAGTCTTTCTCATTCTATTGTTTCCCTCTATTTCTTTGCATTGTTCACTTTCTTATCTTGCTATTCTCTGGAATTATGCATTCAGTTGGATATATTATTCCCTTTCTCTTTTGCCTTTCACTTCTCTTTTATTCTCAGCTATTTATAGGAACTTCTCAGACAACCACTTTGCCTTCTTACATTTCTTTTTCTTTGGGATGGTTTTGGTTATTGCCTCCTGTATAATGTTACAAATCTCCATCCATAGTTCTTCAGACACTCTGTCTGCCAGATCTAATCCCTTGAATCTATTAACCACATCTACTGTATAATCATAAGGGATTTGATTATATAATCATACCTGAATGGTTTAGTGGTTTTTTCCTACTTTATTCAATTTAATCCTGAATTTTGCAATGAGGAGCTTATGATCTGAGCTACAGTGAGCTCCAGGTCTTGTTTTTGCTGACTGTATATAGCTTCTCCAACTTCAGCTGCAAAGGTATAATCAATCTGATTTAGGTATTGACCATATGGTGATGTTCATGTATAGAATCATTACTTGTGTTGATGAAAGAGGGTGTTTGCTATGACCAGTGTATTTTTTTAATAAAGTTCTGTTAACCTTTGCCCTCCTTCATTTTGTACTCCAAGATCAAACTTGCCTGTTACTCCAGGTATCACTTGTCTTATTACTTTTACACTCCAATCCCTTACGATGAAAACAATTTTTTTTTTTTTTAGTATTATTCCCAGAGGATCTTGCTGGTTTTTATAGAACTGTTCAACTTCCAGCTTATTTGGCATTAGTAGTTAGGGCATAGACTTGGATTACTGTGATATTGATTGTTTTATCTTTGGAACAAACTCAGATCACTCTGTCATTTGTTTTTAAATTAATTTATTCTAATTGGAGGCTAATTACTTTACAATATTGTGGTTGTTTTTGCCATACATTGACATGAATCAGCTATGGGCGTACATGTGTCCTGCCCTCCTGAACCACCCTCTCATCTTACTCCCCATCCCATTCCTCTGGGTTGTCCCAGTACACTGGCTTTGAGTGCTCTGCTTCATGCATCGAACTTGGACTGGTCATCTATTTCACATATGGTAATATACATGTTTCAATGCTATTCTCACAAATCACCCCATCCTCGCCTTCTCCCACAGAGTCCAAAAGTCTGTACTTCACATCTGTGTCTCTTTTGCTCTCTTGCATATAGGGTTGTCATTAACATCTTTCTAAATTCCATATATATGATTTAATATACTGTGCTGGTGTTTTTCTTTCTGACTTACTTCACTCTGTATAACAGGCTCCAGCTTCATCCACCTGACTAGAACTGACTCAAGTGTGTTCTTTTTTTTATAGCTGAGTAATGTTCTATTCTGTATATGTACCACACTTTCTTATCCGTTTGTCTGCTGATGGACATCTAGGTTGCTTCCATATCCTAGTTATTGTAAACAGTGCTGCAGTGAACATTGGAGCACACATGTCTGTTTCAATTCTTGTTTCCTTTGTGTGTATGCCCAGCATTGGAATTGCTGGGTCATATGGCAGTTGTATTTCCAGTTTTTTAAGGAATCTCCACACTGTTCTCCATAGTGGCTGTACTGTTTTGCATCCCCACCAACAGTATAAGAGGGTTCCCATTTCTCCACACCTTTCCAGCATTTATTATTTATGGACTTTTTGAAGGCATGAGGTGCAGCATTGTTTACAATAGCTAGGACATGTAAGCAACCTAGATATCCATCAGAAAACAAATGGATAAGAAAGTTGTGGTACATATACACAATGGAATATTACTCAGCTATTAAAAAAGAACATATTTAAGTCAGTTCTAATCAAGTGGATGAAGCTGGAGTCTATTAAACAGAGCATAGCGTTTCTAGCATGTGAAATGATTTGCGTTTCTCTGATAATGAACTATGTTGAGCATATTTTCATGTGTTCATTAGCCATCTGTATGTCTTCTTTGGAGACCATTTTTTTGATTGGGTCATTTATTTTTTTGGTATTGAGCTGTATGAGTTGCTTGTAAATTCTGGAGTTTAATACTCTGTCAGTTGTTTCATTTGCTATTTTGTCCCATTCTTTTTTTTTTTTTTAAATTTTATTTTATTTTTAAACTTTACATAATTGTATTAGTTTTGCCAAATATCAAAATGAATCCGCCACAGGCATACATGTGCTCCCCATCCTGAACCCTCCTCCCTCCTCCCTCCCCAGCCACTATGGAGAACAGTGTGGAGATTCCTTAAAAAACTGGAAATATTTTGTCCCATTCTGAAGGCTGCCTTTTCACCTTATAGTTTCCTTCATTGTGCAAAAGCTTTTAAGTTTGATTAATTCCCATTTATTTATTTTTGCTTTTATTTCCATTACTCTGGGAGGTGGGTCATAGAGGATCTTGCTGTGATTTATGTCAGAGAGTGTTCTGCCTATGGTTTCCTCTAGGAGTTTCATAGTTTCTGGCCTTACATTTAGATCTTTAATCCATTTTGAGTTTATTTTTGTGCTTGGTGTTAGAAAGTAACCAGTTTTCCCAGCAACAGTTGTTAAAGAGACTGTCTTTTCTTCATAGCATATTTTTGCCTCCTTTGTCAAAGATAAAGTGTCCATAGGTTCATAGATTTATCTCTGGGCTTTCATTTTGTTCCATTGATCTATATTTCTGTGTTGGTGCCAGTACCATACTGTCTTGATGACTGTAGCTTTGTAGTATAGCCTGAATATTCTGTCATTTTTGAGATTGCATCCAAATGCTGAATTTTGGACTCTTTCATTAACTATGAGAGCTACTTCTTTTATTCTAAGTGACTCTTTCCCACAGTAACAGATATAATGGTCATTTGTATTAAATTCCCCCATTCCAACCCATTTTAGTTCACTCTTCATTCTTGTCATCTCCCCCCTTGAAGCAAATATTGAAGGATTTTGAGCATAACCTTGGTAGCATGTGAAATGAGTACAACTTTACTGTATATGTGGTCTAAAAATGAAAACCTTTGATTAGTGCTTTCTATGGGGATGTATGGGTGTAGGGGAGCTGAAAGAATAACTTATTGACTGGTTTCAGAGATCTAAAATGTAATAAAAGGGAAAACTAATCAGCAGTAACTGGCAGAGGGATCTCTTTTATGAAAGTGCTTTTGTTTATAGAGAGTCAGAAAATATTCTCAAGGTTACAAGGACTCATTTAAATGTTCTTTTTAATATTAATAGTTACTCAACTGTAATTTTTGTGTGATGTCAATTTGATTTTATTTACTAATGTTAATTTTTAATTGATGTACATTCGACTTACAAAATTGTGTTAGTTTCAGTTTTACTAAATAGAGTTTCAATATTTTTATAGATCACCTTCCTTTAAAGGTGTTATAACTTGTTATCTATATTTTAAAATATTCTCTGAGCCATATCATACATCTTCATAGTTCATTTATTTTATATAATAGTTTGTACCTCTTTAGCATTTACCTCTACCTTGCCCCTCTCCACTTCTACTCACCACTCATAACCACAAGTTTGTTCTCTATATCTGTAAATGCATTTCTGTTTCATTATATTTATCTGTTTGCACTATTTTTTTTTTTAGATTTCACATATAAGTGATAACAACATATTTGTTTTGACATTTTGCTAAGCCTAATGCATCTAAATTGTTAAAAATGGTGGAATTTAATTATTTTTTATGGAAGAGTAATATCATTACTCTCCCTTTTCTAGCTTCTTTAGATTGTAGGTTAGATTGTTTATATAAGACATTTTTGTTTGTTTTTTGAGATAGACCTGTCCTGCTATAAACTTAGTTTTTGGTGCATCCTATAGACCTTGGAAAGTTGTAGTTTTATTTTCACTTTTTTTTGAGATATTTTCTAATTTCTGCTTTGATTTCCTCAATGACACTTTTTTTTTTTTTTTTGTAGTGGTATAGTATTTAGTCTTCCTTTGTTTGTGTTTCTCCTGTTGTTCTTCCTGTAATTGGTGTCTAATTTTATAGCCTTGCAATCAGGAAAAGATGACTAATATAATTCCTATTCTCCTAAATTTATTGAGATTTGTTTTGTGGCCAAGTATGTAATCAATCCTGGAGAATATCCATATGCTTTTGAAAAGAATGTGTATTCTGATTTTTTTTTGGGGGGGAGGGGTGAAATGTCCTATATACTTCTATTAATTCAACTGTCTAATATGTCATTTAAGGTCACTTTTTGCTTGATTTTCTGCCTGGACGATCTTTTCTATGATATATGTGTGGTATTAAAGTTCCCTAGTATTACTTTATTATTGTCTATTTCTCCATTTATGTCTGTTAATATTTGCTTTATATATTTAGATGTTCTTATATTAGTTTCATACACATTAACAAGTATTAAATCCTCTTGCATTCATTTCTTTATTATTATATAATGCCTTATTTCTGTTTTGATATAGACTTTATTTTTAAAACCTGTTTTGTCTGATATGAATATTGATACCTCTGCTTTCTTGAAATTTTAATTTGTATGAAATACCTTTTTTTCTGTTCTCTCACTTTTAGTCTATTTGTTGATACTTCTTTTCTGGTTGTGTTTTAGTAGTTCTTTCCTTCTATTAGTTTCATCCCTTGTGACTTGTTGGTTTTCCTTAGTGGTATGCTTGTATTTCTTTATCTCTAGTTTTTGTATATGTATACTAGGTTTTTGATTTGTGGTACCATGGAGTTCACATATGTTGATGTATAACTACTTGTTTTAAACTGTAGTCATAAAGTTCACACACATTCTAAAAATCTGTTTCTTTATTTCCCTCCTCACCACGCTGTCTTTTTAATTTCCTTTATTTACATCTTCATATCTATCTTTTATTGTGTTATATTGTATTTACACTTAATTTTGCATTTTTTAAAAATTTTTTAACTTTTGTATTAATATCAGCTTATGTAAGTGATTTATCTACAGCATCTATTATATATTTGCCTCTACTAATAGGATTTTCCCTCCTATAAATTCTTACTTCTTTTTGTGGCCTTTTTACACTAAAGAAGATCTATTAATACTTCCACTAAAGAAGTTCTATTAACACTTCTTTGAGAATTGGACTGTGAAGAAAGCTGAGCGCTGAAGAATTGATGCTTTTGAACTTTGGTGTTGGAGAAGACTCTTGAGAGTCCCTTGGACTGCAAGGAAGGAGGTCCAACCAGTCAATCCTAAAGGAGATCAGTCCTGGGTGTTCATTGGAAGGACCCATGCTGAGGCTGAAACTCCAATACTTTGGCCACCTCATGCAAAGAGTTGATTCATTTGCAAAGACCCTGATGCTGGGAGGGATTGGGGGCAGGAGGAGAAGGGGACCACAGAGGATGAGATAGCTGGATGGCATCACCGACTTGATGGACATCAGTTTGAGTAAACTCTGGGACTTGGTGATGGACAGGGAGGCCTGGCGTGCTGCAATTCATGGGATCGCAAAGAGTCAGACACGACTGAGCAACTGAAATGAACTGATAGGATCAATTTAATATTGATAAACACTTTTAGTTTTTTCTTGTTTGAGAGACATTTTATACATCTTTTAATTCTGAACAACTTTGAAGAGTAGAGTAGTTGCGAGTTTTTCCTTTTCATCACATTAAGTATATCATGTTCTTTCCCTCTGTCCCTCGTGGCTTCTGTAGAAAAATCTACTGATATCTCCATGGGGGTTCCCTTGTGCATAGCTATTCTTTTTTCTCTTATTGCCTTTAGAATACTCAGAATTCTCACTTTGTATTTAACTTTTAGTGTATTAATTGTGATATGCCTTGTGGGTCTCTTTGGATTCACCTTGTTTGGTATTCTCTGTGATTCCTATAATTCATTTCTTTAGCTTAGGGAAGTTTTCAGATATGATTTCATCAAATGCACATTTGACACTTTTTTTCTCTTCTACTTTGGGATGCCTATATGTGAATTTTATTACACTTGTTGTTTCAGAATTTTCTTAAATTACCTTCACTTTTATTTAATTTTTATTTTTAGTCTTTTGACTGGGTGATTTCCATTATTCTATCTTCCAGATCATTTACACATTCTTCTTTTTACTTAATCTGCTATTAATTCCTTCTAGTGTGTTTTCATTTCAGTTACTGGTTTTTTTTAGCTCTGATTGATTACTTTTTATATGTTCTAGGTCCTTGTTAAAATTTTCACTGTGTTTATCTACTCATTCCCCTTGTTCAGTTAGCACTCTTTTTGAAATGAACTGAAAGTTGCTCAGTTGTGTTCGACTCTTTGCAACCCCATGGACTATGGACTACAGTCCATGGAATTCTCTAGGCTAGAATACTGAAGTGGGCAGCCTTTCCTTTCTCCTGAGGCTCTTCCCAACTCAGGTCTCCTGCATTGCAGATGGATTCTTTACCAGCTGAGCCACAATCTTATTACTAATGCTTTGAACTATTTAGCTGGCAAATCATTTATCTCTATTTCATTAGCTGGTTTTTCAGATATTTTTTCTTACTTATTTATATGAAACAAATTTATCTGTCTTCTCATTTTGTTTATCCTTCTCTATCTCTATGAAAATAGGTGAAACAGTTATTTATCCCCATCTTGAAGTGATGTCCTTGAATGGAAGTGTCCCTATACTGCTTAACTGTTCCCCAGAGAGCTGCATTTGAAGTGAGCCTGGGTCAAGTCTTCTTCCAGGGTGTGCTGGCAGATATGCCCTTGCTGGGAAGTAGAGCTGGAGATTCCTATGCTAGAATCAGAGCCAGTTGTTGAGCTGGGATTTCTCCTATTCTGAGTGACCATCACCAGAGTACTGGAGGTATTGATGTATGGCAAAACCAATACAATATTGTAAAGTAATTAGCCTCCAATTAAAATAAATAAAAATAAGATTTCAAGGTGATTGGTAAGAAGCCTTGAGGGCCAGGTCCAAACTGGTTGTGTTCCCTCTAATTGTGCACTTTTCCACTTCTCTGCAACAGAACTTTTGCCTCAGTGGGGAGCAGCACTGGACTAAGGGGCTACAGCAGACACCTGATATAGGTTGGGGAGTTCAAGGAAGTAGTTTCTGTATACTGGCTAGAACCTGGGCAGTTTTAATTTACTTCTGTCTTTTTCCTGGGAGTATCTCTCTTCTGTGTCCTCTGCTACCAATGCAAGACCTGATCTGATCACTTCTCCTCCCTACCTGACTCCATGTGAATCTTTCTTTACAGTTTCTGTTGTAAAAGTATCTTTCTGCCATTCTCATTTGTTTTCAGTAAGAGTTGCTCCATATCTAGATGGATTTTTAACATGCTTATGAGGGAAGTTGAACTCAATATCTTTCTTTTGGAAAAATTCTCAATCTGAGATAATAGAGAAACTGGTGTACTTGAGTGCTATTGAGAAATTGCAGCTACATTTTAAAAATTATCTAGTACCATGATATTTTGAATGACCCATAGAGATTTCTGTTTGTAGTTCTGTTTGTGATATACAATACTGGAAAATACTTAGAGTGAAAAGGTACATGAAGTACTATTGTGGGAATTTCCTATGGATTTTTTTCATTAGTAAGCAAAAACATAGACTATATTTATATTTTTATGGTTACACAGTTAAAATATTTTTGGTTTGAATGTTCAAGGATGAGAGATACTTTTATATTGGTCATTTACACTCTGGTCAGAGAAAACCTTTTTTTAAACTTTTTTTTGCTAAATATTATCTTCCTAAAATAATAGAAATATCTAAAAAACCAAATAATGAACTAGAACTAAATGATTTGTCAGATAAATAGTTAATGATATTAACTAACAATAGTTAAAGAAATATTCTCTCATTTCTTTGGCTGAATATTTGATGCACATGAGGCAATAAAACATAAACACTTATTTCCCCTTTTCCCCAACCTTATCTGCAACCCTCAACTATGGCACTGCACCAAACCTCTCAATACAACCTCATATATCCCCAACTTACTAATTCTATAAAGAAGTACCAGGTGGGATGAGGGTGTTGTGTGCAAGTCTAAGATGTTCACATTATTCTTTGAAACTGAATCAGACCCTTTAACAAAAGTTCTATTCAACTTGAGGAAAAGCCAGAGGATTTTTTTTTTTTTTAACCCTGTGCCTAATGTTATAAGATTAGGAGAATTACCATAATGTTATTTTGCCTTAATTCCCTATGCCCAATAAACAATTCAGGCCTTTTTGTTTTTCCTCTCTTTCCTGTTTATTATTCTGGTTACTGTATATTTATTGGGTTGAATAATCCAAGTGGGCTAAAAAGAATTAAAGTATGCAATTTTTAAGTTGCAAACGAGTCACAGAAGTTATTACCAAGTTTCTTGCTCATTTATAAATTAAGCAAAGGCTGTATAACATTGTTCTATAATTTTATTCATTATTATTAGTCATTACATTTTATTATAAAAGAGTGTCTGAGACATGGGTTCCAAGCAAAGGTCAACACTTATGCACAGATCCTAATACTCAATGTATGACATAATGCTGAAACAAGGGCTGAGATAGAGATGATAAACAATTTGTGTCCAATTAATTTTTAATAATATGACATACATTTTAATATAATTATCATATCAATAATGGTAAGATAATTGATAAAATATTATACATATTATCACATAGTTGCTAAAAAATTACTTTAAGTTGAAAGTAAAAGTTTTAGTTGCTCAGTTATGTCTGACTCTTTGCAACCCCATGGACTGCAGCACACTAGGCTGCTCTGTGTATGGATTTCCCAGGCAAGAATACTGCAGTGGGTTATTATGCTCTTCTACAGGTAATACCACTGTAATGGCAGAAAATGAAGATAAATTAAAGAGCCTCTTGATGAGGGTAGATGAGGAGACCGAAAAAGCTGGCTTAAAATTCAACATTAAAAAAAAACTAAGATCATGGCATCTGGTCCCATCACTTCACGGCAAATAGATGGATAAAAAGTGGAAGCTTTTGGGGGGCTCCAAAATCATGGTGGACGGTGATTGTAGCCACAAAACTAAAAGATTCCTACTCCTTAAAAGAAAAGCTATACCAAATCTAGACAGTATATTCGGAAGCAGAGACATCACTTTGTGACAAAGTTTCATTTAGTCAAAGCTATGTTTTTTCCAGTAGTCATGGATGGATGTGAGAGTTGGACCATAAAGAAAGATGAATGCCAGAGAATTGATGCTTTTGAATTGTGGTGCTGAAGAAGACTGAGAATCTCTTGGGCATCAAGGAGATCAGGTCAGTCAATTGTAAAGAAAATCACCCATGAGTATTCATTGGAAGGATTGATGCTGAACCTGATGTTCCAATACTTTGGCCACCTGAATTGAAGAGCTGATTCAATGGAAAAGACTCTGATGCTGGGAAAGATTGAAGGCAGGAAGTGAAGGGGGTGACAGTGGATGAGATGGTTGGATGGCATCACTGACTCAATGAGTTTGAGCAAATTCCAGGAGATAGTGAGAGACAGGGATGCCTGGTGTGCTGCAGTGCATGGGGTAGCAAATTATCAGACAAGACTTAGTGACTGAAAAACAAACAATACCTGCTCATATAAATGGAAAGGGTATTTTTGTCTTTTCTTCTTTCACTCAACATTCAAATTTCATCCATAGTTTTACCTATTTAATTGTCAATCTTTTAAAAATTTCTAATGAGTAGTCAATTGTACAATATGGCATAGATTGATTTTTTTTTTTTTTTTTTGTATTGATAGACTTTTGAGTAATTTTTGGCGGGGAGGGGATGTGCAGGGATGCTTTTCTAAATCAAGATGCTCTGAATATTCTTCTACAGAAAATTTTTTTTACCTAGTTTTTCCTTTGTCTGAGATTTGAATTGCTGTATCAGAATACAGATGTTAATCAAGAAACTGCTAAGCAGTTCTACAAAGTTGGTATATCATTTTACAATTTGATATATAAGAAATATTTTTATATACAGCAATGTATAAGTTTTGCTTGTTCCACATCCTCTTCAACCTTTGGAGTTTTCAGTCTTTTTAATTTTAACCATTCTCAGAAGTGTGAAGGAGTAATCTCATTGTCAGAGATACAGGTCACTATGTATCTTAACCACAGGACTCTATGTCCTCATATATGATGCTTGGAAACATTCTGACTTCAGTGAATACATTTGAAACCACAATAAATTCACAAAGATCACAGTCAGGTTACAAGGAATGGTAGAATTTCCACAGAAAATTGAGAGAAAGTATTAAAATATTCCCTAGAGAGGAACAAAAACAAAATGGTAGTTATAAGGATGAATGACTACAGTTCAAATTGAACTTCTCTCCTTCAAATCAGAACGAAAATTTCTTTCATATTATAATTCAATTCCCAAGAGGGTAGCTTAACTGAATAAATCCCAGATCATTTTAACTTGCCCTCAAAAGCTAGCTTTATTTTCTTTTTTTAGATGTTTGTCCTCAGGGCTTCTGTCAAAAACCTTGACTGTGAGACTGACTGCTAAGAGAAGAAGATGGAAGCGACAAGTACCACAGGTGACAAGAACAGTCTGTGAACTAAGGGCTCCCGGGCCCAATTACCAGCTGAAAAATGGCAGAATGCCTATTCATTTTTGACTTCACTCTATTTTCAATTTATTTTGCTGTCATATTACAAATATTAGGAAAACAAATGTTTTATCTAGAAATTGAGTTGAGGTTTTTACTTAAAATGCTGTATTACATTTTAAATTGTCTATTCCCTTTATTAACTACAGATAATTATAATTGTATGAAACTCATTGCTTGTCCTGATATCTATTCCTAAAAATCATAGGTCAACACTGCAAATTTTATGCTTTTAAAGAGTGTGAGAATATTGAATCAAAACTTATTTTGTAATAAAGAAAACAAAGGAAAATTAAGGTCTAATCTACTTAAACTCAAAATTTGCCTTCCATTTAAAAGTGCTTCTCATCAAAATTTGATAAGAAAAAACTAATGTAACTTTTTTTTTTTTCTTCTGGAGACCAATCACTTGAAAACAAATGGTGTTTTTTTAATGGACAGTTTTATCTCTGGAGATGAAGTGAGTCTGCTGTTCTGTTTATCTTCTAAACCAAGACATTGTTGACTTTGATTATGTAAACAAAGATAGCAAAACCAAATAGACTGATTCATTTTTTCCTCAAATGGGAATATGAAGAAATTCAAGGAAAATTGAATACTTTGTACAAGTCAAAGGAGAAAAAATACAATGTTTACTATATCTATTACTGAATTTTAGTAATTTAACAATTATAAATAGAACACAGAAAAGGCTGAATGCCAAACACACATGATAGGCTAAAAACTGAGAATAGCTACATTGAATATGAGATAATTTATACATCTGAAATAAATAATAAATGAGGAAATAATAAATAGTAATATGTAACATTTATAGTCTACTTTATGTTTCTACTAAGTATTTGAAAATCATTCAGGACATCACTAAACCTAATACTATCTGTTGAAAAAAGCCTCAATCTATCAATCTATATAGATTATAGAGCTAATTATTTGGTAAGTTAAAGATATGAATTTATGCCAGAAAGACATGAGGGTTATATGGTTGTGACCATTATTTCTGTCTTGATTAGACAACACTTATGAGGTAGCCTGATGCTTTCTTCTCCCCAAACACCAATACTGCCACCTACTAGGGAGAATAGTTCTTCCACAATGAAAAAAGTAGTTATTAAACAACAATACATGTTAAAGTCCAATTGAAATAATTTTAAATATATTTAAATATAGGTTCTCTAAAATTAAACTATAGAACAGTTAACAACTCTAACAACTAGCAAAAAATAGTTGAAAGAATGACCACATTAAATACCTTTGATTGAGACAATTTTCATGAATGTAGTAAACTCATGGGCTCCTTGAAGAGTTATCAGCCTTTAAATATCAAGTCATTGATATTTAAAGGGTAAAATGATAAAATATGTATGATTGTGTGTACTATTGTGCTTGCATAAAATCACCAATTTATATGGTAACACGTAGAGTCTAAACATTTGCTAAAATATTTGCTCATTCTCATAAGTAGGGATCCTTTGCAAAAACATGTCTATAAATAACCTCCATAATCCCATTCCATATGTTGAATCTACTCCTTTTATAAAAAGGCAAAAGGCAAATTATGTGTATGTATAGCTTTGGATGGGCTTTCCTGGTGGCTTGGATGGTAAATAATCCACCTGCAAGGCAGGAGATCTGGGTTCAATTCCTGGGTTGGGAAGATCCCCAGGAGGAAGGCATGGCAACCCATTCCAGTAGTCTTGCCTAGAGAATCCCCATGAACAGAGTAGTCTGTAGGGCCACAGTCCAAGAGATTGCAAAGAGTTGGACATGACTGAGCAACTAAACAGAGCACACAGCTTTGAATGACATTTTTTTTTGATAAAATATTAAGAACTTTTGCAGTACCATTCAAAATTTGTTAAATATTCAAAAATTTAAGAAAAAATTGTTTTTATGTCTGTCATGGAAAATTTTATCTAAGTTCATATCATATCATAAATTTTCATGGATATCTTTGTTATTTAAAGCAGGTGGGTTTAAGAAAGGAATTTGTACTTAACTGTGTTTGTATTTTCAGCTAGATATTTTATGTTTTGTCAAGGAACCAGGATCATCTAAGATCAAAATGACTCAATCAATCATATATTTGGGGAATGAAAAATTCAAAATGTATGAGTCCTCAAAAATTTTATTCAGAGAATTATGAATACTGTGAGTTCTCAAGCATAAGTAAAAACAGGCAAAATTTAACCTTAGTTTAAATTCCATACATCATATATGAATGTATCATTTTATAAAGCAACAGTTTAAAATTCAAATAAGGCAAAATAAGACTGAATAATGTCCCATAAATTTGCATATACTTGTTAGTGAATAGATATGTGTTTTATTTTTAAAAATAAACAGTACTTTGCCAGCACAGTTATAGAAAATGCAGAATTTAAGATAAAAGTTTGGCTATATTGCTTTGTCTATCATTATGTACAGAAACAAAATAAATATCATAATTTTTCTATTTATTGAAAGGTTGGTGATAATGTCATAAAATGATTATCATCTTCAAAAGGATTTGTTGTGAGTTTTTAGTTTTAGGATTTTCTCAGGGAAGAAATAAGATAGCAAATGTATGAGAAAGTTCTCAGCTAGTACTATTCACATTAATACCTGTAATTTTTAAAAAATGCATTAAAAAACTCTCTGAAATTATCAACCTTCAAAGGTGTCCTTTAAAGCTCACAGAAAAATATTCATGAATACAAAAACATATAAATAAACATCTGACAAGAATCTCCAAAACTAAAAGGAAAATATAAGTCTGGGGAGAATTAATAATAATGTTAGCCTACATGAAGTCAGATTAAGAATAAAATTTTCCAAGATTTCAATACTGCTGCTGCTGCTGCTGCTAAGTTGCTTCAGTCCTGTCCAACTCTGTGCAACCCCATAGACGGCAGCCCACCAGGCTCTCCCATCCCTGGGATTCTCCAGGCAAGAATACTGGAGTGGGTTGCCATTTCCTTCTTCAATGCATGAAAGTGAAAAGTGAAAGTGAAGTCGCTCAATCGTGTCCGACTTTTCATGACCCCATGGATTGCAGCCTACCAGGCTCCTCTGTCCATGGGATTTTCCAGGCAAGAGTACTGGAGTGGGGTGCCATTGCCTTCTCCATTCAAAACTGCAAGTAACCTTTATTAGTGAAGGTTCACCATCTGTGTCCTGGCTTGTGGATTTCAGAACATCAGCAATCAGGAGACTGGCTATCTGTCCCTTTGTGCTTCATGAATTTTTAAGCCAGTAAAATACTAATACTATACTCTCTTTACAAAATGAAAGCAGTGGTTCTAGACAAATACCATTTTGTTCAAAGATGAATACATTAAGTAGAGATGCAAAGAAAATAGTAATAGTAAGCCACTGGAATCAAACACTTGTAAATAGAGTAAATTTGATTAGAACTTTCAAATATGCTGGAAGAAATCATAAGATTTTTATGGAGAAAGATAAAATCTTGTAAGGTGAAAAGCTATCTGATGCAGAATACTAAAAACAACAAATGCTGCTGAGGATACGGAGCAATAGGAACTCTCATTTGTTGCTAGTAGACATATAAACTAGTACAGCCATCTTGTAACACAATTTGTCAGTTTCTTATGAGACTAATACTCTTACCATTTCATCCAGAAATTTCACTTCTTTATATTTACCCAGAAGAGTTGAAATTTCATCGCCATACAAAAACTGGCACTTAGATATATGCTTGGTACACAGATGTATCAGGTGTATGTGTAATTTACAAAATTTGGAAGTAACCTAGATGCCCTTTGGTAAGTAGATAAATGGATAAGTAAGCTGTGGTACACTCATACAATAAAATATTCTTCAACACTAAAAATAAATGAGCTTCAAGCCATGAAAATATACAGAGGAATCTTGCATCCACATTACTAAGTACACTGCTAAGTCACTTCAGTCGTGTCTGACTCTGTGTGACCCCATAGACGGCAGCCCACCAGGCTCCCCCTTCCCTGGGATTTTCCAGGCAAGAACACTGGAGTGGGTTGCCATTTCCTTCTCCAAACTTTATATTGGCTAAGTACACTGCTGCTGTTGCTGCTGCTGCTGCTAAGTCGCTTCAGTCATGTCGGACTCCTGGTGACCCCGTGGACTGCAGCCCACCAGGCCCCTCCGTCCATGGAATTTTCCAGGCAAGAGTACTTGAGTGGGGTGCCATTGCCTTCTCTGATGCACACCCTCTATTACTCCTTAAAACCTGATCTCTCCTTATTTTGCCTCAGAAAATACTAAAAGCTAGGCCTTTAACTTCTTAGTAAGAGATTAAAATATATTTTACTGGAAAATGTGAAAACCGGCTTTAGATGAGTGACCAACAGCTGTGGGCATAAGACAAGCTTCGACAAATGGCCAGGCAAAATCCTCATCCAAAGAAGATCAAAAATAATATACCCATTCATTTACTTAAAGGATATAATCATATATATGGATATAACTCTTTGATCAAGGATATAACTCCTTGATCATATAACCCTAAATGTTATAAATAACTGTGAGGGTGACCCCAGTGTTTATTTCACTATATCAAACACCTTTTTAATTTCTTGCTTACTAACTAGCATTGAACTGAACTTTGTGCCTTGATTTGGCTAATGAGTTATTACCTAATAAGAGAAAACAAAAGCTTAAAATGGGCTCTTGTACCTTTAATATCATCATGAAAATTGCTCAAGCTAGACTACTGGAGAATGAATGCTATATAGAGATAGCTGATTCACACCAGAGTCCTAGAATATAATATCTCCACAGACTCATGAGTTAGGCAGCTAACACACAAATGCATGTATGAGCTCAGCTAAATAGAATGATTCTGGTGAAGTCAGTCTAGATTATATATTAATCCCTTAGATATGGGACAAATATATTTTAATTTATAAAGATCACTGAGGTTTTGTAGTTCTTTGCCGTTGAACAGTATTGCAGAAATGATTAACTAATACAAACACCTAAAATCATCATTCATGAATAAAAATGGCCTAATGTGAAAAATAAAGAATTTCAAACAAAATGCAAATATTGAAAAAATTGGGAATATAAGAAAATATGCAGGGAGAAGAAAGCAAAAATTAAATCAAAATAATTACTGTTCTCAGAGATAAATCTGTAGACAAGAATAAAAAATAGAACATAATTCTTAAAAATAAACTTTAAGAAAATAAAAGTAACTCCTGGAACACACACACACATACATACACACATATATACACACACACAATATGTCGAGCTTCCATGGTGGCTCAGATGGTAAAAAATCCACTTACAAGGCAGGAGACCTGGGTTTGACCCCTGGACTGGGATGATCCCCTGGAAGAGGGCATGGCAACCCACTCCAGTATTCTTACCTGGAGAATCCCCATGGACAGAGGAGTTGGG
>NW_011495048.1:5348674-5349627 GCF_000754665.1 Bison bison bison | reverse complement strand
AATAATAGATATGTACCTACCTGCAGGAAGTGGTGGGAGGGAGGAAAATGGAACATTTGTCAAGCTTAAGACCAGAGGCCCAGGATCAGTGAAAGACTGAGATGAAATCATGAGATTATGGGATGCTTCACCCTACACACATACTTCAGCACACTGTGCGTGTGTGCTTAGTCACCAGTCCAGTCCACCTTTTGGGACCCCATGGAGTGTTGCCCACCAAGGTCTTCTGTCCATGCAACTTTCCAGTCAAGAGTCTGTTGCCATTTCCTCCTCCAGGGGATCTTCCTGGTTCAGGGATCCAGCCCACATCTCCTACATCTCCTGCATTAGCAGGTAGATTCTTTATTACTGAGTCATCTGGGAAGCCCCCTCATCATATTACTAAAGGCTTTTTCACATCAGTTCCTTTTAATTTATTTTTACCCCAGCTTTTTTGAGGTTTGGTCAATGAATAAAAATTGTGTTTATTTAAGGTATATTGCATGATGGTTTGATATATATCGTGCACTGTACGTATCTACAATTTCGAACACATAGAGAAGAAGGTAAATGAGTTATAGTAAAATCACACAATGGCATGTAGCAGTTACAAATTACAGATATATACCTATTGATATATTTCTCCATATTGATACTATGCACTTCATAATACATAGTTTTACTAGAACTCAGTTTTTAATATAAATGACCATATAGGTTATATTTTTATTTTCTTTTCTCACCTTAACTTTTTAAGTTGTTTAGTATTAATACCTCCTACTTATTTCATATTCATTTTTGTATTCATTTTTGTTTTGCTTCCTCCATTTCTGAGTCATTTGATTTTCAGATTAAATTTTTATAATGCTTGTAACTTGATTTTTCTATGGAATCAGACAGTCGATTTATAACATCATGTCAAACTTTGATATTTATTGTTATGATTGTTATGTTTGATTTGCCTCTTTTATCTT
>NW_011495048.1:5339938-5348574 GCF_000754665.1 Bison bison bison | reverse complement strand
CATGTTCTGCAATGGTATAGTATTTTCATTTTACAATTTATGTTATTCCTATATTTGTATGGATAATACTTGCAATTCAACTTTCCCTTTGACGGTTTAAAAGTTAAGCATTCTTTTAAAATTTCTGCTCCTAGATGCTGTCAGTTGTAAAATGTGTATATGCACATGTATGTTTTGAGTGTTGATGTGCTCAGTCGTAGCTGACTCTTTGTGACCCCATGGACTGTAGCCCACCAGGTTCCTCTGTCCATGGAATTCTCCAGGCAAGAATGCTGGAGTGTGTTGCCATTTCCTTCTCCATGTATGTGCAGATGTTAAAATTTTCAACCTAAAAGCAATTAATTAATGCTACCTGAAAACTAAATGAATATTCAGTTTTGCTATTACTGTTGATTCAGCCTTAGTGCTTTAGGCATTTCCATATTTATTAGGTATCATGAAATGCATTTTTTCCCTTTCTTTTTCCTCTCCCTCATCTCTTACCTCTCTTTTAACAAACCTGAACCCCATTTTGCCAAAGATTAATCTGTGATCCTGTGAGATTAAATGACTTTCCCAGGTCACAAAGATTTAAGTATGGAGAACATGACTTCATTGGACTTCAGAGTATTTGCTCTTTATTAGTGTGTTTATGAATTTGCAATCATCCTCTTAGTATTTGGGCTTCCATGATAGCTCATTTGGTAAAGAATCCACTTGTAACATAGGAGACCCGGGTCTGAATATCAACTACAGCTGAGATCTTAGATAGTGGATTTCCTTTAGATCACAGGCAAGTTTCAGGGACAGAAGACATTGAACTTTAAATGTCCACCATGATTGAGAATTTGTTAGAATATCACAATACCCTCAACAGTCAAGTATCGATTATCATTTATGAAATTACATTTTTCAATGGCTTTCATTCTGATAAGAGTAATGAGTCTGTTTATTGTAAGCACAACTTATAGGTTCTGATTTAAGTACTCCCCTCTTTTTTACAGCATATTTATTTCTGGCTCAAATAATATATATCATTATTTTCTTTCTCTTATCCAATGGCTTTTTTAATTTGATGTTCTAATGCTTTTCCTTAGGAGAAAATATTCTCCAATATACTTTTCCCCACCATGATGTACTTTTAGTTTATAAGAAAATTATAAAAATAGCTGAATCTGTTGGTATGTTCTTTAATTGAATGATCCTAGGTATAAGAAGAATGCTTAGGGCTTTCCCTCCTGATAATATTCATAAGTATTTGTCAGGAGGCATTGGTAGTGTATTTATATATGAAAAGCTCTATGGAAATAGAGATCACAGAAAAAACTAACATAAAGTCATTGTAACAATGAAGAGAACAAGGCATCAGTTCAGTTCAGTTGCTCAGTTGTGTCTGACTCTTTGCAACCCCACAGACTGCAGCATGCCAGGCTTCCCTGTCCATCACCAACTCCCAGAACAAAGCATACCCTGTTACATTCATTAAAAAAGAAAAACAAAAAAATACCTCATCAGATAGTATTACTAAGTTAAAACTATAAAATAAATATTTATTTCCATATTGTCTTTGTTATCATTATTTGGCAAGTAGATATTTGGACAACATCTTATTAAGCTTTTATTTTGTACCAGGCTCTCTAAGGTTTGATTGAGAACACCACACCTTTTAATCCACCGTCCCATACAATAGCCCAGATATTCATTTTAAATTAATAAGAGCAAGTATGCAAAATAAAAATTATTCATCTTTTTTCTCTATGTAGCTATCATACCAGATTTATCTGGAAGCATTTTATGTTTTAACTAGTCATAGACTTAATTGTGAAAATGCATATTATCCTTACTACTATTAGGGAGGTTCACTCAGAAAAGCAGTTCTATGTGTGTGTCTTAGTACTTGGTTCTCTCAGAAATAAGCCCTACTATTTGAGTATAAATGATTTAGTAGGAATTGCTAAAGGAAATATTAGTAGTATGGTGAAGGAAGTAGGCTAGAAAAAGGAATGATGTGATTTTATGTGATGTCCAGACTGGTCTGCTAAGGGAATCTAGAGTATAAACTAGATTCAGGCCAAGAAGCCTGACTGCCATTCTCATGACAAGTCAGACATTGGACATGATCTATCTTCAAAGTTATAAAGTTATCAGAAAATTATGATTCCCTTGAAAATCCTGCAGTTGTAGCATCCACTGATATCTCTAAATATGAGCTGTTTAAACTTAAGGAAGATGATGGTTAAGTGCAAAAAATAAATAAATAAATAAATAAATTGTAAGAAGAGCCCAGGGATTTAGACCAGGCTCTCATGTTATTGGCCACCATGTGGATAATATTGTCGAATGCTTTAAAAAATGTAAAAAAAAAGTCTGTCACTCTTTAGTTATTCTGTGTTTTTAATACTTTCTTGCTTCTTTCCAACTTTATAAAAGGAAAAAAAAACATTAAAAATGAGATGAAGGAGTAAATTTTTTAGGGAGAACTATGAAAAAAAAGTGTCTGCTAATACCAGAGAAAGTTAAACACACCTCTCTCTGTTTCTCTGAACTTCTCATAGACCATTTAGTTTCACAATGAGCCTTCCATTGCTCAGATAAGGACTGCATATTTGTTCTAAATTTAGGAATAACTTATAACCTTAAAATTAGTCCACAAAAAAGACTCACAGTCTGATACTAAATGTCTATTACTCACAAGTAAGAACACATTCTCTTTTTACTTTTCATACATTATAACTCTAATATCTTGGAAAACATTACTAGGAGATGCATAATTTGCTCAGTCGCGTCCGACTCTATGCAAGCCCATGAACCACAGCACACCAGGCCTCCCTGTCTATCACCAACTCCCGAAGTCTATCCAAACCCATGTCCATTGAGTCAGTGATGCCATCCAACTATCTCATCCTTTGTCATCCCCTTCTCCTCCTGCCTTCAATCTTTCCCAATATTAAGGTCATTTAAGATGAGTCAGCTCTTCCCATCATATGGCAAAAATATTGGAGTTTCAGTTTCAACATCAGTCCTTCCAATGAATACCCAGGACTGATCTTTAGGATGGACTGGTTGGATCTCCTTGAAGTCCAAGGGACTCTCAAGAGTCTTCTCCAACACCACAGTTCAAAAGCATCAATTCTTCTGCACTCAGCTTTCTTTACAGTCCAGCCCTCATATCCATACATGACCACTGGAAAAACCATAACCTTGACTAGATGGACCTTTGTTGACAAAGTAATGTCTCTGCTTTTTAATATGCTGTCCAGGTAGGTCATACCTTTCCTTCCAAGGAGTAAGCATCTTTTAATTTCATAGCTGCATTCACCATCTGCAGTGATTTTGAAGCCCCCCAAAATAAAGTCAGCCACTGTTTCCACTGTTTCCCCATCTATTTGCCATGAAGTGATGGGACTGGATGCCATGATCGTTTTCTGAATGTTGAGCTTAAAGCCAATTTTTCACTTCCTCTTTCACTTTCATCAAGAGTCTCTTTAATTCTTCTTCATTTTTTGCCATAAGGGTGGTATTCTCTGCATATCTGAGGTTATTGATATTTGTCCCGGCAATCTTGATTCCAGCTTGTGCTTCATCCAGCCCAGCAATTCTCATGATGTACTCTGCATATAAGTTACACAAGCAGGGTGACAATATACAGCCTTGACGAACTCCTTTTCCTATTTGGAACCAGTCTGTTGTTCCATGTCCAGTTCTAACTGGTGCTTCCTGACCTGCATACAGGTTTCTCAAGAGGCAGGTCAGGTGGCCTGGTATTCCCATGTCTTTCAGAATTTTCCACAGTTTACTGTGATCCACACAGTCAAAGGCTTTGGCATAGTCATTAAAGCAGAAATAGATGTTTTCCTGGTACTCTCTTGCTTTTTCAATGATCCAGTGAATGTTGGCAATTTGATCTCTGGTTCCTCTGCCTTTTCTAAAACCAGCTTGAACATCAGGAAGATCATGGTTCTGGTATTGCTGAAGCCTGGCTTGGAGAATTTTGAGCATTACTTTACTAGCCTGTGAGATGAGTGAAATTGTGCAGTAGTTTGAGCATTCTTTGGCATTGTCTTTCTTTGAGATTGGAATGAAAATGGACCTTTTCCAGTCCTGTGGCCACTGCTGAGTTTTCCAAATTTGCTGGCATATTGAGTGCAGCACTTTCACAGCATCATCTTTTAGGAATCATCTGTTAGGATTTGAAATAGCTCAACTGGAATTCCATCACTCCACTAGCTTTGTAGTGATGCTTCCTAAGGCCCACTGACTTCACATTCCAGGATGTCTGGCTCTAGGTCAGTGATCACACCATTGTGTTTATCTGGGTCATGAAGATCTTTTTTGTGTAGTTCTTCTGTGTAGTCTTACCACCTCTTCTTAATATCTTCTGCTTCTGTTAGGTCCATACCATTTTTGTCCTTTATTGAGCCCATCTTTGCATGAAATGTTCCCTTGGTTTCTCTAATTTTCTTGGAGAGATCTCAGTCTTTCCCATTCTATTGTTGTCCTCTATTTATTTGCATTGATCAGTGAGGAAGGCTTTCCTACCTCTCCTTGCTATTCTTTGGAACTCTGCATTCAAATGGGTATATCTTTTCTTTTCTCCTTTGCTTTTCACGTCTCTTCTTTTCACAGATATTTGTTAGGCCTCCTCAGACAGCCATTTTGCTTTTTTGCAGTTCTTTTCCATGGGGATGGTCTTGAACCCTGTCCCCTGTACAATGTCACCAGCCTCCGTCCCTAGTTCATCAGGCACTCTGTCTATCAGATCTTAGGCCCAGTAAGTGCTAATGAATATTCTACATCAAATTATAACAGATTGAATTATGGGAAGACATATGGAAAGACATAAACAACACAGCCTACTGTTATATAATTTACAATTGTCAAATAGGCTTGTGTGTATGCCCATTTATATTCCCTTTCATCGACTGGTGGTAGGTACAAGCCCTGCTTTGCTTGCACACACCATAGCCAAAAGGAGGAGACTGGAAGTATGAAAAGGGGAAGCCAAGAAGGATCAAGAAGAAGGATGAGGAGACTCCTTTGGGGTCAGCCTGCTCCCTTGTCCTGGGAGTGTCTACCTAATAAAAGATGTGTCTGCTTGGCTGAACTGAGCTGTAACTTGTCTGTTATTATTTTTGTTGCAATGAGAACTGAGGAAGAGAAATAAACATACCTGACAGTATCTTCCATGTAATCCTGCTGTCTCATATCTAGAGAATGCCTTATAACTTTCACTTTTATGAAAGGATTCTTTAAGTCTAAAAATATATATATATATATATATATATATATATATATAAAGTCTAGCCAAGGGAAAAATAAACACAAATGAAAGATTGAAACAAAATATTTTAATTCCTGGAGCTTAACATTTAATAGTTCTAACTTTCACCAAAACGTATACACAAAAACATAAGGTAATGAGCAGGAAATCCCATTTGGAGAAGTTTATTCAATGAAATTTTACAACTAGCAATCAAATCAGTATCTTTATTAGACTCCTGGAAGGAGGCACCAAGGTGATCTGTTGTTAAGTTCTTGGAATACAGTTTACACTAGCCACTTTACAATAAACATCATTAAACTAGACATTGCTCATCAAAGCAATGTATAAGTGCTTGTAGAAAGGCATGAGCAAAGGCACAAATTATATACAGTATTTGAATTCCTCAGCCTAAGAAACAGAAGCAGAATACACAGCAGCAGGTTATAAAATTCCTGTCTTTGGAGAACTTGACATATAAAAATTGTACACCATATTATTTATTTGGCTTTCCTTACAATATTAAAGTCCTGCCTCTTCCTCATTCCCTGCTTGACTACTTGCTTCAAACATATTAATTCAAAACCGGTTAGAAACTGAGAAGTTCAGTTGCAAGGTTTTAAGTTTACTTATATATTTCAAGGTAAAATCTATATATAATTTAGAATTCCTTTATATTACATATACTATTGATGTGAATATTAATTAGTGACCTTTCTCCAGTCAATTGTTTGAAGGGAAGTTAGAGTGTGAAGTCATATTTTGGAATGTCTCAATTGGTAGATGAATGTTGTAAGGGACTTCTTTAGGAAATTTATAGACATATGTTTTTTTGTTTAAGTATGGTTTATATGTTTGTTTATATTTAACTTATATATTTTTATATAAAATGCATTTAATATACATTTATATATTTGTATTATATATATTACATATATTCCTTTGTGGTTTAAGAATGCATAAACACAAATCATCTACAATTGGTGCCATTAAATGCCATAATCAATTCTCCTATCTTTTAGAGGTGAATACACATTTGATTCAGTGTATTCTCAAAAGGAGGTAATTTTTGAAGGAAAGCAGTAATTATAACTGTAGTGAACCATTTGCTATTTGAAACCTTGAGCTGATTATCTTCTGACAAACTTCTATTTGAGAATTTCTTTGGACTCTCATGAATTGACCTTAAAACTTTGCCAAATATCAATATTACCTCTAAGAAAAACTTTGACTGCTTCAATCTTAGAAAGCAAACACACAATGAAGTGAATAAAAATATACATAATGTTCTCTGAAACTCCAATATTTTGGATACCTGATGCGGACAGCCAACTCATTGGAAAAGACTCTGATGCTGGGAAAGATTGATGGCAGAAGAAGAGGCCACCAGAAGATGAGATGGCTGGATGGCATCACTGATGCAATCGAAATGAACTTGGGCAATCTGTGGGAGATGGTGAGGGACAGGGATGCCGGGATTGCTGCTGTCCCTGGGGTCGTGAAGAGTCAGATGTGACTGAGTGACTGACAACAACAGCAAAGTTCTTTAACAAAATATTCATTTAAAAATATGAAAAGGTCAAATTTCAGTTTAGTTTAGTCACTCAGTTGTGTCCAACTCTTTGTGACCCCATGGACTGCAGCACGCCAGGCTTCCTGTCATCACCAACTCCCAGAGCTTGCTCAAACTCATGACCATCGAGTCAGTGATGCCCTCCAACCATCTCATCCTCTGTCATCCCCTTTTCCTCCTGCCTTCAATCTTTTCCAGCATCAGGGTCTTTTCCAGTGATTCAGTCCTTCACATCAGGTGACCAAGTATTGGCATTTCAGCATCAGGATCAATTCTTCCAATGACTGATTTCCTTTAGGATTAACAAGTTTGATCTCCTTGCAGTCCAAGGGACTCTCAATAGTCTTCTCCAACACCACAGTTCAAAAGCATGAATTCTTCAGCACTCAGCTTTCTTTATGGTCCAACTCTCGCATCCATACATAACTACTGGAAAAAACCATAGCCTTGACTAGACGGACCTTTGTTGGCAAAGTAATGTTTCTGTTTTTCAATATGTTGTCTACACTGCTCATAGCTTTTCTTCCAAAGATCAAGCATCTTCTAATTTCATGGCAGCAGTCACCACCTGTGGTGATTTCGGGGCCCTCAAAAATAAAATCTCTCACTGTTTCCATTGTTTACCCATCTATCTGCCATGAAGTGATGGAGTTGGTGATGGACAGGGAGGCCTGGCGTGCTGCAATTCATGGGGTCACAAAGAGTCAGGTATGACGGAGCGACTGAACTGAACTGAACTGATGGGACTGGATGCCATGATCTTAGTTTTATGAATGCTGAGTTTTAAGTCTACTTTTTCACTCTCCTCTTTTACTTTCATCAAGAGGCTCTTTAGTTATTCTTCACTTTCTGCCATAGGGGTGGTGTCATCTGTGTATCTGAGGTTATTGATATTTCCCCCAGCAATCTTGAGCCAGTTTGTGCTTCATCCAACCCAGCATTTTGCATGATATACTGTGCAAAATATATACTGTGATATAAGTTAAATAAGCAGGATGACAATATAGAGCCTTGACGTACTCCTTTCCCAGTTTGGAACCAGTCTGCTGTTCCATGTCCAGTTCTAACTGTTGCTTCTTGACCTGCATATAGATTTCTCAGGAGGCAGGTAAGATGGTCTGGCTTCCCATCTCTTGAAGAATTTTGCACAGTTTGTTGTGATCCACGCAGTCAAAGGCTTTGCCATAGTCAATAACCCAGATGTTTTTCTGGAACTCTCTTGCCTTTTCAATGATCCAGTGGATGTTGGCTATTTGATCTCTGGTTCCTCTGCCTTTTCTAAATCCAACTTGAACATCTGGAAGTTCATGGTTTACTACTGTTGAAACCTGGCTTGGAGAATTTTGAGCATTACTTTGTTAGCATGAGAGATGAGTGCAATTGTGCAGTAGTTTGAATATTCTTTGGCGTTACCTTTCTTTGAGATTGGATTCAAAATTGACCTTTTCCAGTTTTGTGGTCACAAAGATCTCTAGTCTTTCCCATTCTATTGTTTTCCTCTCTTTCTTTGCATTGATCACTGAGGAAGGCTTTCTTATCTCTCTGCTATTCTTTAGATATCTGCATTCAAATGGGTATATCTTTCCTTTTCTCCTTTGTCTTTTGCCTCTCTTCTTTTCACAACTATTTGTAAGGCCTCCTCAGACAACCATTTTTCCTTTTTGCAATTATTTTTCTTGGGGATGGTATTGATCACTGCCTCCTGTACTATGTCAGGAGCCTCCATCCATAGTTCATCAGGCACTCTGCTATCAGATCTAATCCCCTGAAATTTAATACCTTTAAAATTAGTCAGTATGAAAAAAATTACTTAGTATGAAGAGT
>NW_011495048.1:5334974-5339838 GCF_000754665.1 Bison bison bison | reverse complement strand
TTTTTTTCTTTTTATTATTGGAGTACAGCAGAATGTACATGTCTTTCCTAAACTCTGAGTCTATGCCTCCTCCCCACCCTTCACCCTCCCCCTGCTTTAATCATAAATTCATTGTTTAAGCCTATGAATCTGTTTCTTTTTGTAAATAAGTTCATTTATATAATTTTTTTAGATTCTTCATATAAGGGGTATTGTATGTTTACCTTCTTTGTCTGATTTATTTCCCTTAGTATTATAATCTCCAGGTTCATCCATGTTGCTACAAATGGCATTTTTTCATTTGTTTTAATGGCTGTGTAATGTTTTATTGTATATATGTACAGCATCTAGTTTATTCATTCCTTTGTTGATGGACATTTAGGCTTCTTTCATGTCCTGGGTACCATAAATAGTGCTGCAATGAACTCTGGGACACATGTATTCTTTTGAATGATGTTTTTCTCCAGATATATGCCCAGGAGTGGGATTGCTGGATAGTTCTATTTTTAATGTTTTAAGGAACAAATTTATATTTCCACTGACAGTGTAGGAGGATTCACTTGTCTTCTCACCCTCTCTAGCATATATTGTTTTTATTTTTTAGGTTTTTTTTTTTCTTACAGTTGTTTCTAATCTCATAGCTTTTTGATGAAAAAAATATTTGATAAGATTTTGATTTTTAAAAATTTATCGTGGCTTATTTTGTAGCCCAGCAAGTTATCAGTTCTGGAGAATGTTTCATGTATACTTGAAAAGAATGTGTATTCTGCTGTTTTTGGATGGAATACTTTATAAATATCAGTCAAGTCCATCTTATCTGATATATCATTTAAAGCCTATGTTTTCTTATTAATTTCCTATCTGGATGGTCTGTCCAATATGAAAATAGGATGTTAAAATCCCCTACCATTGTTGTGTTACTACTGATTTCTTCCTTTATAGCTGTTAGTATTTGCTTTATATATTGAAGTGCTTCTATTTTGGGTAAATATATTTTTTACAATCACTGTATCTTCTTGCTGAATAATTCCTTTAATTGTTATGTAGTGTCCCTCTTTGTTTCTTATAAGAGCTTTTATTTTAAAGTCTATGTTGTGTGATGTGAATATTGCTACTTCAGCTTTCTTTCCATTTCAATTTTCATAATATACCTTTTTTAATCCCCTTGCTTTTAGTCTGTATGAATATTTAGGTGTAAAATGAATCTCTTGTAGACAGCAAGCATACAGGTCTTATTTTGTATCCACTCATCCAGTCTGTGTCTTTTGTTTAGAGTATTTAATCTGTTTACATTTAAAGTAATTATCAATGTATATGTTCTTATTTGAATTTTGTTTATTATTTTAGAATTGTTTTGTAGATCTTTTTTCTTTCTTTCCTATTTAGTTATCTTCTCTTTTGATTGTATGAGAAGCTTTAGTGTCACGTTTGGATTCTTTTCTTGTGTGTGTATTATCTATTAGAGATAATCAACTTACTACAAATGAAGCATACAATGTTTTTCATTGGTAAATGAATAGAAAATTCTTTAATTTACAAAATAATTTCAATTTGTAAAGATTAGGAAAGGCCCAGAAATAATTACAGAAATGGCCTAGGACTAGAATTTCTTTTTTTTAGCATTAAAAAGCCAAATAGTGGACATTTTAGGGTTTCTTGATCAGATGGTCTCTGTCTGAATAACTCTGGTTATAATAAAAGCAGCCATAGACTATGCATATGAAAGAGCATAACTATGTTCCAGTGAAGTGTTATTTTTGGTTACTGAAATGTGAGTTTCGTATAAGAATTACATTGTCACATGTTAACATGTAACAGAAATACATTGTTAACAAAAATTACATGTTACAAAATACTCTTCTTCTTTTGCCTTTTCTAACCATGTAAAATGTGAAACCTCTTCTTCACTCACAGAGAAAAAGTTGGTGAACTATATTTGGCCTGTGGTTCTTACTGTGCTGACCACTGATCTTGAGTTCCAGAGCATCACTTTCTATATATTGACAGAGCTTATATTTTGTCATTTGCTTTTTCTCTTCTATTTATATAACAATATACAGACATATGCATGCACATTTTAATAATGTGTTACAGTATATTTACATACATATTTACTTCTTTTGTAAAAGCATCATACAATAAACACTCTCATATCAACAGAGGGTTTTATACATTAGTGCAATTGGTCCATACAGTTATTAATATAATCTTCCACTTTATGGATAAGAAAAATAGGGCTTAGAGAACACCTAGATGTTCCAGGTTTGATTCTCTGTTCTGATAACTATCAATTCTTTCTTAGCAAAATTTTCCACTGAGTGCAATAAATTAAAGTTGATTTTCTTGTATTATACATATCCAGTTCTGAGTCTATATTTTTAAACTTGAATGAAGTCAACTGTGATCAAACTCCATTGGTTTCCTTTACCCACTAAATGACTTCCACTATTAAGTGTATTTCATATCATTTACTATTAATCATGCTTCCCGGGTGGCTCAGCTGGTTAAGAATCTGCCTGCAACGCAAAAGACCTGGGTTTGATCTGTGGGTTGGGAAGATCCCCTGGAGAAGGGAAAGGCTACCCATTCCAGTATTCTGGCCTGGAGAATTCCATGGACTGTATAGTCCATAGGGTCACAAAGAGTTGGACACGCCTGAGTGACTTTCAGTTTTACTTTTTCAATCTTATCATAAATTATTAGTAAAATCAATTAGCCCCACTGTCAGAAAGCAACTCTATACTCCATATTTTTTTTCTCACTTATTCAGAGAAATCTTAAAGTTTTTTTCCCTTGGTATTTCTACTTCATACGGTTGCCTAAACTACATTTAATGAGGCTTGACTCAGAGTAGTTGAAACATCCATTAATGTGACTTCTTGCTTGCTTTCTCTCAGTTAAAAAATCATGGCAGAGGGAAAAAAAATATGCTTTTGCTTAATATATGTATGTAAAACATTTAATGCAGCCAAAAATTGCAGGCCATATTCAACTATAGTGTGTGTGTATGTGTGTGTATGTGTGCATTGTAAAATCTGTAAGACATATTTCCTGGGGTAAAACTTTAAATTCTTAAATATTATTTAATTTTTGATGCATATGTGCTCTGAGAGCCCAGTTTTAAATCACACTGTTACAGAGGTAAAATGCTTACTATAGGATGAATATTTGTAATTCTCTTGTTGTTGTTCAGTCATTAAGTTGTGTCCAGCTCTTTGCAACCCCATGGACTGCAGCATGCAAACTGCCCTGTTCTTCATTTTCTCCTCGAGTTTAAGCAGATTCATTTCCATTGAAAAGTGATGCTATCTAACCATCTCATCCTGTGCTGTCCCCTTATCCTTTAGCTTTCAATCTTTCCCATCATCAGGGATTTTTCCAATGAATTGACTTTTCATATCAGGTGGCCAGTGTATTGGAGCTTCAGCTTCAGCATCCAATGACTTCAGGATATTTCCTTTAGAATTGACTGGTTCAGTCTCCTTCCAGGAGGCGCTAGTGGTAAAGAACCTGCCTACCAATGCAGGAGAAATAAGAGTAATGGGTTCAATCCCTGGGTCAGGAAGATCCCCTGGAAGAAGGCACAGCAATCCACTCCAGTATTCTTGCCTCAAGATTCTCATTGACAGAGAAGCCTGGAAGGCTAGAGTCCACAGGGTCATACAGAGTCAGACATGACTGAAGTGACTTAGCATTCATGCATGCAGTCCAAATTTGCAAGAGTCTTCACCAGCGCCACAATTTGAAAGCATCATGCCTTCTTTATAGTCCAACTCTCACATCCGTACATGACTACTGGGGAAAAAAAAAAAAGAAAAAACACATAGTTTGACTATATGAACCTCTGTCGGCAAAGTGATATCTCTGCTTTAGAATATGCTGTCTCAGTGCAGTTCAGTTGCTCAGTCGTGTCTGACTCTTTGCGACCCCATGGACTGCAGCATGCCAGGCCTCCCTGTCCATCATCAACTCCCAGAGTTTACCCAAAGTCATGTCCACTGAATCGGTGATGCCATCTAACCATCTCATCCTCTGTTGTCCCCTTCTCCTCCCGCCTTCAATCTTTCCCAGCATCAGGTTTTTTTCCAATGAGTCAGTTCTTTGCATCAGGTGGCCAAAGTACTGGAGTTTCAGTTTCAGCATCAGTCCTTCCAATGAATATTCTGGACTGATTTCCTTTGGGATGGACTTGCAGTCCAAGGAGCTCTCAAGAGTCTTCTCCAACACCACAGTTCAAAAGCATCATACACTGTCTAGGTTTGTCATAGCTTTCCTTCCAAGGAGCTAGTCTCTTCTAATTTCATGGCTGCAGTAACTGTCCACAGTAATTTTGGACACCAAGAAAATAGAAACTATCACTGTTTCCACTTTCTCCTCTTCTATTTGTCATGCAGTGATGGGACTAGATGTCATGGTCTTAGTTTTTTGAATGTTGAGTTTAAAGTCAGCTTTTTCAGTCTCCTCTTTCACCTTCATCAAGAGGCCATTTAGTTCCTCTTCGCTTTCTCCCATTAGGGTGGTGTCATCTGCATATCTGAGGTTATTGATACTTCTACCAGCCATCTTGATTCCAGTTTGTGATTTGTCCAGCCAACATTTCTCATAATTTATTTTGCATATATGTTAAACAAGCACACAATCTTGTCAAATTGTTTAAAACATTAACCTAATCATATTTTTAATTTTGCCTTGAATAGATTTTCATTGTATTTTAAGAAATTCTACCCTATATCAATTGTGAAGTGATGGGCATCATAGAAAAAAGGATAAATTAGTTTTTAAAATGTGACTACACATTGGCATTCATGTTAGAAATTCATGAAAGTGACATTATTAAAATATGTTGACTGGTGAATATTTTGACATTTTTCCACTAAATTGTCAA
>NW_011495048.1:5325235-5334874 GCF_000754665.1 Bison bison bison | reverse complement strand
AATATCATGAACACATTCAGCTCCATATTTTCAGAAATACTGACAACATTAAGTGCTTTTCTTGCTGCCAGACAGCAAATCAATGGTATGATCAATATCACAATCTGCAGGCTTTGAATCAGCTACAAATACTGGAGTTTGTCTAAATATTAACACTTACACAAGAGCAAACATTGAGGTCATTAGTTAGATCATTTACAGTCATTAATATTCTCAATTATTTTACAGTTTGTGTTTTTCGAAAAAGGTGATTCTCAGCAATTTTTTTATTCCTGATTTCCTGTGGTCAGATGTTGGGTTTATATTATTTAGCTGTCTAGAGGTATATGTGGCCATAATAATTTGACTTTAGCTGAACAGCAAAACAAAATGCCTGGCACATTGCTGTACCCAGGAAATGCTAACTTCACTTGAATAAGCTAATCTGAATGATGCCAGAAAAATTCGCTGTTCATTCAGTGTATTTTATTTGCTGGCTAAAAAAACAACGGATTATCATGTTTAATTATATAAATATTGGTCTCAAATTTTAGATAAAGACTGTGTCAAATGTCTCAAATAACCTATTATGCCTTTCTAATATACTCTGAAAGATAGCATGTAAATTCATATTTTAACTTCAAGGAAATGAAATGGGGAGCTTTTATAAAGCTCTGCTGCTGCTGCTGCTGCGTCGCTTTAGTCGTGTCTGACTCTGTGCGACCCCACAGACAGCAGCCCACCAGGCTTCTCGTCCCTGGGATTCTCCAGGCAAGAACACTGGAGTGGGTTGCCATTTCCTTCTCCAATGCATGAAAGTGAAAAGTGAAAGTGAAGTCGCTCAGTCGTGTCCAACTCTAGCGACCCCATGGACTGCAACCTACCAGGCTCCTCCGTCCATGGGATTTTCCAGGCAAGAGTACTGGAGTGGGGTGCCATTGGCTTCTTCATTATAAAGCTCTAAGACCTCTTTGTTCTATAAAAAATCAATGATATCTATTTTTTTAAAAGCAAATCCAAACAAAGATATGGATAAATAAGAAAATGGTTGGAGATACAGATTTAGTTGAATTAAAATATATCAAGAGTATATATTTCTCATGTTTCAGAAATAGAGATAATCCTAGTTATTCCAGATTTAGTCTTATTGGTTCCATGGAGAAATGGCAGATACAAGGCAAATTCTCATCTCTAGGATGAATTTGCGTACTTTCCTCTGATGTTCAGATGGTCCTCAGACATAATTCTTGTGTAGACTTGAAGAGCAAGGTCAGGTTCATCAAAGTGCTTCTCCACAATACCATGGGGATTGAAGGACTGGCAAATTTTAAATATGATTTGATTCTGCAGAGACAGGAACATTTCAGAAATTGGTCTGACCCAGGTTCAGTTCAGTTCAGTCGCTCAGTCTTTTCCAACTATTTGTGACCCCATGAATCGCAGCACACCAGGCCTCCTTGTCCATAACCATCTCCCGGAGTTCACTCAGACTCACGTCCGTCAAGTCAGTGATGCCATCCAGCCATCTCATCCTCTGTCATCCCAAGTTCATGAACTACCTAATAGTATCAGTCGTTAATTCTTCCATCATTTAAAAAAATATTTTATTTATTTATTTATTTGGCTGCATTGGTTCTTAGTTGTGGCAAGCAGGATCTTCACTGTGGCATATGAAAGCCTTCTTGGTGGCATGAAGACCGCTCAGTGCTTGGACTTCAGTAATTGTGGCTCACTGACTATCTAGTTGTGGAACGTAGACTCAGTAGTTTTGGTGTATGGGCTTCATTGCCCTGCAGTATGTGGGATCTTAGTTTTCTGACCAGGGATCAAATTCAAATCCCCTGCATTGAACAGTGAATTCTTAACCACTGGACCACCAGGGCAGTCCCCTCTTCCTTCATTCTTTAGTACAAAACCTCTAATATTTTAGTTGTGGAATCTTTTTGGCATTTATTTATGGTCAACAACCTCTTTTACTTTTCATGCGTAAGTGACAACTCAATCTTGAACCTTAAAGTTTGTTCAACATGAGGGAAAATTTTGTCTTTCCTAATGACCTGAGATAATATTTCAAGATCCTTGAAATTTTATACAAAAATACTCCTCTGATAGAAACACTTTTCAAAACAATATTTTCACTGGAGTTTTAGTACATATGTTTATATGTACTAGTTCAATTATACTGTCACATAATAAAACACATATAGAATAACAATGTTTCAAAGGTGATAAAAAAAATCAAGCATTTTAATTGTATTTTTCCCATGCAAACATTTTTGAAAGCAATAGAGCAATGCTAATTAAGGGATATTAGAATTTCCCTTATTTTTTTACCTAAAAATTCCATCCAAAATATTTATGTAAAGGAAATATATACAGTCTATGGTAAGATTGAAATGAAAGAATGTTCATAGCAGTCTTCATTAGAATACAAAATTGGGGATACTATAATTATCTAAATAGAATGTTTTAGATAAATTTAATGTAATATAAAGAATTGAAATACACATAGTAAATTGGAGCTATTTATTTACATGAACTTATTTTATGATATATTGATAATGAAGGTAGAATTATAAATTGGGTGTATATTTGATTTCACTGTATATAAAAATAAAGAGACAATATAAAATGCCAAGAACAGCAGAAATAAATTTATTGATGTTTACTTGTGAAGATTTAGCATGTAAATGTATATTGGCTACTTATCTATATTTTCTAACTTAATAGTTATTTTTGTAATAAATATACTTTAAAGATTACACATTTCTTTATGCTATAGCATTACATATGGGGACTTTGAAGGCCTAAAACTTGATCTTTTTTTCTTCTTCATTCTTTTCTTGACCAAAATAAGAAAAAAAAGGGATATATTTTCTAATAGTTCTCCTTACATAATAAATTGCAACAAATTAAACTGTCAACAAATATCAATGAGAAAACAAATCTTTTTGATAACCACTTAGCAAAACGCTGCTTTGGGATATTTGACATTTTGATACGATCATTGATAATTGTTGTGAAATCCTCAGTAAATTTGTAAACCAGGTGCAAATAATGTGGCATAAAATGTTCATTATGCAAATTAGATGGCTTAAATCTTCACATGGAGCTAATGTGCTTATGCTGAAGTTTAAAGCATTTATTTTCTTCCCACCTAGCAGAACCCAACTGCACATACTTCTGATTGCATGATGAGAAAACTATTTATATTTATTTTGCTACACAAACAAACTCACCAAAGAAAAGCTAAATAGGATGTGATTTTGTTGGTCTCAACATCAAGTGGTATGGCAGAAGAAACTGCCATTTTTTAAGATAAAAGGAGTTAAGGTTTTAAGATAAAAGGTTTTAAGATAAAAGGAGTTACACATAATTATAGCAAAAGAAAGAAACTTCATCAAAATATCTCTTGCTTTCATTTAAAGTATGAGGACATTATCATATAAAGTAATTGAATTTCTTATTTAAAGCTTTATAATTAGTGGAAGAACCATAACTCTAGTGAGAGCATACCTTTACGTATATATTGTTATGTATGTGAATAAAAATGTATTTTCTTGATTTCTTTGCTGTCGATCTTTTCATCCTTACTCTCTACTTGATGTAAAGAAGGGGAGGATGGGTATCATAATGATCAGTTCCAGTAACTGCTGCCCAAGCTAATAACCATGTCTTTTGGTAATGTAATCTGAAAAGAAAAATAAAACTTGTTTTCAGACCACACGTTCCTTTCTGATCATCATCTGGTGTATGAAGAAATGTTATTAAAAAAAAAAAAAAGACATGACCTCATATGGTGCAAAGAGATGAAATCCACACACACACACACGCACATTTCTGAATACTCTGGAGCCTGCAAAAAACAATGGTGGCCTGTTGCATTTCCAGAATAATGACCAGGAGAAACAAATGGGTTTCATGTTATTTTTATGGGTTTATGATATGTATGCCAGCACTCATTGCTGGAGTGTGTGTTCCTGGTCATTTGCTTCTAGTCATAAATTATTCCCCCAAAGATACCTTTCTGCTTTGACACCATTCTGATTTCCCACTGAAATATATAAACATGTTGGGCCCCTTTCATGGAATGCACTGGCCTTGAAGAACTAAAAGTGGTGACAATAGAAAAGTAAACATAATCATAGTATGCTGCATAGCTCAACTGTAAATAGAACTTAAATATCATTGTAGTAAATCTTCAGATCATCCCTCTAACTTTTCACCATCATCTTGGTGTCATGAAATGACCTCTTTTTGTGAGCCATCCATTCTGAATGATATTGGTATATATATATATATATATATATATGTGTGTGTGTGTGTGTGTGTGTATGTGTGTGTATATATATATATATATATATATATAAAATTGGCTACCTCCAGAAAAGCTACATATTTGTGAAAACCTGCATCCTAGTCACGGAAGGTACAGTCTGTTCTAAATTCACAACAGCTAGTTTTTTTCTCCCTCAGTAGGGGTTGGGGAATCTGGGCAAATTATGTGGCCATACAGTTCTACTACAACTTTTAAACTGTTGTCTGTTTCCTGTTGATCTATATTTTAGGAACTTTACTCATAGTACTTTCTTTTACCCAGTTGTCCAATTTACCTTACTTCTTTGCTTTCTTAGCACAAAGCTTCTCCCTTTGAACCTAATGATGATTACCTTGAGAAAAATATTTTTTCAAATATAACTAATGAAAACTATGAGTAGATACTTTTCTTAAAGGATCATTAGACAATGTAATTATAAAAAGCAATGCACAAGGCAATTTCTTTCAGACAGTAAAATAAAAGCCGTTTGCATTCCAATCCCAAAGAAAGGCAATGCCAAAGAATGCTCAAACTGCCACACAATTGCACTCATCTCACACGTTAGTAAAGTAATGCTCAAAATTCTCCAAGCCAGTCTTCCGCAATACATGAACCGTGAACTTCCAGAAATTCCATCTGGTTTTACAAAAGGCAGAGGAACCAGAGATCACATTGCCAACATCCAGTGGATCATTGAAAAACCAAGAGAATTCCAGAAAAACATCTATTTCTGCTTTATTGACTATGCCAAAGCCTTTGACTGTGTGGATCACAATAAACTGTGGGAAATTCTGAAAGAGATGGGAATACCAGAGCACCTGACCTGCCTCTTGAGAATCCGATATGCAGGTCAGGAAGCAACAGTTAGAACTGGACACGGAACAACAAACTGGTTCCAAACGTCAAGGCTGTATACTGTCACCCTGCTTATTTAGTTTATATACAGAGTACATCATGAGAAACACTGGGCTGGAGGAAGCACAAGTTGGAATAAAGATTGTTGGGAGAAATATCAAGAAACTCAGATATGCAGATGACACCACCCTTATGGCAGAAAGTGAAGAGGAACTAAAAAGCCTCTTGATGAAAGTGAAAGTGGAGAGTGAAAAAGTTGGCTTAAAGGTCAACATTCAGAAAACGAAGATCATGGCATCTGGTCCCATTACTTCTTGGGAAATAGACGGGGAAACAGTGGAAACAGTGTCAGACTTTATTTTTGGGGCTCCAAAATCACTGCAGATGGTGATTGCAGCCATGAAATTAAAAGACTCTTCCTCCTTGAAAGGAAAGTTACAACCAACCTAGATAGCATATTCAAAAGCAGAGACATTACTTTGCCGACAAAGGTCCGTCTAGTCAAGGCTATGGTTTTTCCAGTGGCCATGTATGGATGTGAGAGTTGAACTGTGAAGAAATCTGAGTGCTGAAGAACTGATGCTTTTGAACTGTGGTGTTGAAGAAGACTCATGAGAGTCCCTTAGACTCCAAGGAGATCCAACCAGTCCATCCTAAAGGAGATCAGTCCTGGGTGTTCATTGAAGGACTGATGCTGAAGCTGAAACTCCAATACTTTGGCCACCTCATGCAAAGAATTCACTCAATGGAAAATATCCTGATGCTGGGAGGGATTGGGGGCAGGAGGAGAAGGGGACGACAGAGGATGAGATGGCTGGATGGCATCACCAGCTCGATGGACATGAGTTTGGGTAAACTCTGGGAGTTGGTGATGGACAAGGAGGCCTGGCATGCTGCAATTCATCGGATCTCAAAGAGTTGGACATGACTGAGTGACCAAACTGAATTGAACTAAATCTCTGCCGTCATATGCAAGGGACCCTCTCAGTATCTGCTTGGAAGAACTTCAGAATTACTTTTAAATCTGACTTCTGTGTATTTCCCATTTTTTGGATAGGAATAATTTATTGAGATTATCTTGTTCCTATTATATTTTTGTGTATTGAGTGTATAAATGGAAGTGGAATATAAATAACTTATCTATTTATTTTTAATTAATTTATTTTTAAATTGAAGAATAATTGATTTAGAATATTGTTTTGTTTTCTACCAAACATCAGCAGGAATCAAATATAAGTATACCTATATCCCATCCCTCTTGAACCTCTCTGCCACCTCCCTATAACTTGTCTATTTAGCTTAATGGTTACCAGTGAAGAAAAATCTGGGCTTAATGTGAATAACGGAGAAGGCAATAGCACCCCACTCCAGTACCCTTGCTTGGAAAATCCCGTGGACAAAGGTGCCTGGTAGGCTGCAGTCCATGGGGTCGCACAGAGTCAGACACTACTGAATGACTTCACTTTCACTTTTCACTTTCATGCATTGGAGAAGGAAATGGCAACCCACTCCAGTGTTCTTGCCTGGAGAATCCCAGGGACAGCGGAGCTTGGTGGGCTGCCGTCTATGAGGTCTCACAGAGTCGGACACGACTGAAGTGACCTAGCAGCAATAGGAATAACTGAGCATTATTTAGAAATTCTTTACCCTTGGCCTGAGTGCAGTGACTAGATAGAATTCGGTAGTATCTTTTAGGGAGAGAGTGAGTTTGTTCCATGTTCAAGAGAAAGAATGAAATAGGTATTGGTGATCAGGAGGATGGATGCTGGTAGGGACCTGCTAGATAGTCACCTATATCAACTACATAAAATTATATGTCAAGACTCCCTTATAATTAGAAAGAGATGTACACAGAAATGATAGATCCCCTTCCAGGCTTTGCCATAAAGCTTCAAGCATGATTGTCAAGAATCTCTCTTCTTCCTCTGTGGTGATAAAGTAAGTCTTTATTGTATTACATTCCTATTTCTGCTATTACAAATTACTACAAACTCTGGCTCAAAACAACACAAATGCTCGATCTTACACTTCTATAGGACAAAGGTTGGAAATAAATCTGTGAGTCTAAAATCGAGTTGTTGGCAAGAGTGCCTCCTCTCAGAACTCCAAGAAATAATTCATTTCCTTGTCTTTCCCATCATCTATAGGCTGCCTGTATTCTTTTGTTCATTGTAAATTTCTTCATCTTTGAAGTCAGCAGCATAGTAACTTTCAAACTCCTTCTCTGAATGTCACTCCTGTAACCTTTGTTTTCACATCTCTTCCTCTGATTCAGACTCTCTTAACTCTCACTTACAAACATTTCTGTGATTGCATTTGTCCTCACCCAGATAACCCAGGATAAATCTTTCCATCTCAAAAACTTTAACTTACATCTGAAAAGCCCCTTTTATTATGTAAGTAACATGTTAAGAGACCCTGGATATAGAACTGCCATACGACCCAGCAATCCCACTGCTGGGCATACACACCAAGGAAACCAGAATTGAAAGAGACACGTGTACCCCAATGTTCATCGCAGCACTGTTTATAATAGCCAGGACATGGAAGCAACCTAGATGTCCATCAGCAGATGAATGGATAAGAAAGCTGTGGTACATATACACAATGGAGTATTCAATTCAGTTCGGTGGCTCAGTAGTGTCCGACTCTTTGCGACCCCGTGAATCGCAGCATGCCAGGCCTCCCTGTCCATCACCAACTCCTGGAGTTCACTCAGACTCACGTCCATCGAGTCAGTGATGCCATCCAGCCATCTCATCCTCTGTTGTCCCCTTCTCCTCCTGCCCCCAATCCCTCCCAGCATCAGAGTCTTTTCCAATGAGTCAACTCTTTGCATGAGGTGGACAAAGTACTGGAGTTTCAGCTTTAGAATCATTCTTATTACTCAGCCATTAAAAAGAATACATTTGAATCAGTTCTAATGAGGTGGATGAAACTGGAGTCTATTATACAGAGTGAAGTAAGCCAGAAAGAAAAACACCAATACAGTATACTAATGCATATATATGGAATTTAGAAAGATGGTAATGACAACCCTGTATGTGAGACAGCAAAAGAGACACAGATATATAGAACAGTCTCTTGGACTCTGTGGGAGAGGGAAGAGGAGGATGATTTGGGAGAATGACATTAAAACATGTACAATATCATATAAGAAATGAATCGCCAGTCCAGGTTTGATGCAGGATACAGGAAGCTTGAGGCTGGTGCACTGGGATGACCCAGAGGGATGGTATGGGGAGGGAGGTGGGAGGGGGGTTCAGGACGGGGAACACGTGTACACCCGTGGCAGATACATGTTGATGTATGGCAGAACCAATACAATATTGTAAAGTAAATAATAATAATAATAAAAATTTAAAAAATAATAAAATAATAAAAAAAAAACAAGGAAAAAAAAAGAAGAGAGATTCTGGAGACTGGGACCTGACATTTTTGGGGGGAATTTATTCAATTTACCCCAGTGGAAATTTATTCAAGCCACACTATCAGCAGAAAATTGGATTAAAGATTTACTGAGCATGACCCTGACCACCAGAGCAAGACCCACCCAGGTTTCCCTACAGCCAGTCCCTCAAATCAGAAAGCTTGCACAAGTCTCTTATCCTCATTCATCAGAGGACAGACAAAATGAAAAACCCAATCACAGAAAACTAAACAAAATGATCACATAGATTACAGCATTGTGTAACTCAATGAAACTATGAGCCATGCTGTGTAGGGCCACCTAAGAAGATGGATCATGGTGAAGAGTTATGACAAAATGTTCTCCACTGGATAAGGGAATGGCAAACCACTTCGTCATTCTTGCTTTGGGAACTCCATGAACAGGATGAAGAGGCAAAAAGATATGACAATGAAAGAGGAGCCTTCAGATTGGTCAGTGTCCAATATGCAGTTGGCAAAAAGTGGAGAAATAATTCCAGAAGGGATGAAGAAGCTGAGCCATAGCAGAAATGAGGCCCAGTTGTGGATGTGTCTGGTGATGAAAGTAAAGTCTGATGTTGTAAAGAACAATATTGCATAGGAACCTGGAACATTAGGGCCATGAACCAGGGTAAATTGGAAGTGGTCAAACAGGAGATGGCAAGAGTGAACATTGACAATTTAAGAATCAGTGAACTAAAATGAATGGGAATGGATGAATTTAATTCATATGACCATTCAGTTCAGTTTAGTTCAGTTGAGTTACTCAGTTGTGTCCGACTCTTTGCAACCCCATAAATCGCAGCACGCCGGGCCTCCCTGTCCATCACCAACTCCTGGAGTTCACTCACACTAATGTCCATCGAGTCGGTGATGCCGTCCAGCCATCTCATCCTCTGTCGTCCCCTTCTCCTCTTGCCCTCAATCCCTCCCAGCATCAGGGTCTTTTCCAATGAGTCAACTCTTCGCATGAGGCGGCCAAAGTACTGGACTTTCAGCTTTAGCATCATTCCTTCCAAAGAAATCCCAGAGCTGATCTCCTTCAGAACGGACTGGTT
>NW_011495048.1:5318068-5324899 GCF_000754665.1 Bison bison bison | reverse complement strand
ATTCATCAAGAGGCTTTTTAGTTCCTCTTCACTTTCTGCCATAAGGGTGGTATCATCTGCATATCTGAGGTTATTGATATTTCTCCTGGCAATCTTGATTCCAGCTTGTGCTTCTTCCATTACATATACTACTGTGGGCAAGAGTCCCTTAGAAGAAATGGAGAAGGCTTCATAATCAATGAAAGAGTCCAAAATGCAGTACTTGGGTGCAGTCCCAAAAAAGACAAAATTATCTCGGTTCTTTTCCAAGGCAAACCATTCAACATCACAGTAATCCAAGTCTATGACCCAACCACTAATGCTGAACAAGCTGAAGATGAATGGTTCCATGAAGACCTACAAGACCTTCTAGAACTAACACCAAAAAAAAAAAAAGTTCTTTCATCATAGGGTACTGAAATGCAAAAGTAGAAAGTCAAGAGATGCCTGGAGTAACAGGTAAGTTTGATCTAGGAGTACAAAATGAAATAGGGCAAAGGCTAACAGAATTTTGCCAAGAAAATGCACTGGTCATAGCAAACACCCTCTTCCAATAACACAAGAGACAACTCTAGACATGGACATCACCAGCTGGTCAATAACTGAAATCAGATAGTTTATATTCTTTGCAGCCTCAGATGAAGAAGCTCTAAATGGTCAGAAAAAGCAATTCCTGGAGCTGACTGTGGCTAAGTTCATGAGCTTCTTGTTGCAAAAATTCAGACTTAAATTGAAGAAAGTAGGGAAAACCTTAGGTCATTCATTCATGACCTAAATCAAATCCCTTATGATTATACAGTGGAAGTGACAAATATATTCAAGGGATTAGATCTGATACACAGAAAGCCTGAAGATCTATGGATGGAGGTTTATAATATTGTACAGGAGGTGGTGACCAAATAATCCCCAAAAATAAGAATTGTGAGAAATCAAATTGGTTGTTGTAGAAGGTCTTACAAATAACTGAGAAAAGAAGGGAAGTGAAAGGCAAAGAAGAAAATAAAAGATAAATTCAGAATCAGACCTATTGGAATTCAGAGCTCCAAAGAATAGTAAGGAGAGATAAGAAAGCCTTCTTAAGTGAACAATGCAAAGAAATACAGGAAAACAATAGAATGGGCAAGACTAGAGATACAGTCAAGAAAATTAGAGATACCAAGGAAAAATTTCATGCAAAGATGGACTCAATAAAGGACAGAAATGGTATGGAAGAAGAAGATATTAAGAAGAGGTAGCAAGAATACAAAAAAGAGCTGTACAAAAAAGGTCTCAATGACCCAGATGACCACGGTGAAATGATCACTCATCTGTGTGAAGTCAACTGAGCCTTAGGAGCATTACTACAAACAAAGGTACTGGAGGTGATGGAATTCCAGCTGAGCTATTTCAAATACAAAAAGATGAAGCTGTTAATGTGTTGCACTCAATATGCCAGGGCATTTGGAAAACTCAGCAGTCTTCATAGGACTGGAAAATGTCAGTTTACATTCCAATCCCAAAGAAGGGAAATGTCAAAGAATATTCAAACTACTGCACAATTGCAGTCATTTCAAATGCTAGTAAGGTAATGCTCAAAATCCTTCAAGCTAGGCTTCAACAGTAGGTGAACTGAAAACTTCCAGATGTTCAAGCTGGATTTAGAAAAGTCAGAGGGACCAGAGATCAAATTGCCAACAACTGTTGGATCATAGGGAAAACAAAGGAATTTCAGGAAAACATCTACTTCTGCATCATTGACTATGCTAATGACTTTAACTGTGTGAATCACAACAAACTGGAAAATTCTTAGATGGGAACACCAAACCACATAACGTGCCTCCTGAGTAACCTATATGTAGATTAAGAAGCAACAGTTAGAACCTTACATGGAACATGAGACTCGTTCAAAATTGGGAAATTTATATGTTAAGGATCTATATTGTCACCCTGCTTTTTTAACATAAATGGTGAGTACATAATTTGAAATGCAGGGCTGAATGAATCATAAGCTTGAATCAAGATTACTGGGAAAAATGTCAATAACCTCAGATATGCAGATGACACCATCCTAATGGCAGAAAGTAAGGAGGAACTAAAGAACCCCTTGATGAAAGTAAAAGGAGAGTGAAAAACCTGGCTTAAAACTAAGACCATGGCATCCTGTACCATCACTTCTGTCAAATAGATGGGGAAAAAATGGAAATAGTAACAGACTTTATTTTCTTGGGCTCCAAAATCACTGTGGATGGGGACAGAAGCTAAGACATTAAAAAAACCTCTTGCTCCTTGGAAGAAAAGCTATGACAAACCTTGAAAGCATGTTAGAAACAGAGCCATCACTTTGCCTACAAAGGTCCATATAGTCAAATCTATGGTTTTTCTAGTAGTCATGTTTGTATGGGAGTGTTGGGCCATAAAGAAGGCTGAGCACCAAAGAATCGATGCTTTTAAATTGTGGTGCTGGAGAAGTCTTTTGAGGGTCCCTTGGACAGCAACGAGATCAAACCAGTCAATTCTAAAGGAAATCAACCTGAATATTCATTGGAAGTACTGATGCTGAAGCTGAACCTCAATACTTTGGGATCTGATGCAAGGGGCCAACTCATTGGCAAAGACTCTGATGCTGGTAAATACTGAAGGCAGGAGGAGAAGTGGGCAACAGAGCATAAGACTGTTGGATGGCATCATTGACTCAATGGACATGAGTTTGAGCAAAGTCTGGAAGATAGTGCAGGACAGGGAATCTTGGCATGCTGCAGTCCATGGGGTCACAAAGAGTCAGACAGGACTGAGTGACTGAATCACAATGTATTAGTCTTTATTGTGCAAATTAGAGGAGAATGTGTTTGTTGTAGCCACTAAATGGTTTTTTTTTTTTTTTTTAATTCTGGCTAATATAAAAGGAATGAGAAGTAATTATTTTGGTATTTTACAAGATAAGTTTGAAGTATCAGAGGAAATTCCAAGCTGATACATCCAATAGGACTTTTTTAATGTATAGACTTCTGGTTTAGAATAAAGAAATAAAAGTTATTCACAGTCCCATTGAGGGTATCACTTTCAATTTGTACATTTTATATATCAATATCTCTTAAGATTTTTTTTTAAGTAGTGGCTTGTCTCTAGTAAAAGCATAATGTCTTTCTAATCAATTATTGCTAATGTGAATGTACTGAATCCCTTGAGTGTATTTGGGCTGGATAAGATTAACAAATGAAAGTACTGAAATAGGTTTACCAGGAAAATATACATGGTAAGAACAAAAGTTCCAAGGGAAAAAAGAATCTCTGGGAAAAAAAACCTATATTATCAATGAGTAACAGAAGAGAATCCAATAATACATCCAACAGTTTTCAAAGCAGTGAGAGGATAGTAAGAGTATGGCACCCTACAAGTCAATGTAAAACACATCTTACTGCCAGACACACATGTTGACAAATTTAGTGAATAAACTCCTTGCTGCAAAATCCATTTTAATGATAACTGTAAAATCAACAAGGTCAAATGCTTTAGAGAAGTCAGATGTGATAAATTCCAAGTATTCATTGGAATCAATAGCATGTGTGCTTTTTATAACTTAGACAAGAATAGTTTCCATGGAGTGATAGTTGATATTCCTTATTGGAGGGCAAAGAAGGTGAAAATTGGTGACAAAAGATATATAAAACTGTTTCAGGCATCTTATTTATGAAAAAGTTGAAAAATTATCTATATTTTGCTTATTATCTTAGAGAAAACATGAAGTCAAGGAATAAGTTTTCAAACATGTGAGACAAACATTGATAGGAATAGGTAAGTACAAAGATATAGGATAGAAAGGCTATGAAGCAGTGTTACCAGGAGATAACATTCCAGTGTGATGTACTTGCAGAAGTGAATGATGTCCCTGCCAAGATATTCCTATTTCTCTCTCATGCTGCTTTGAATAAGAAGATATGGTGAAATAGATTACTTAGGAAATTAGAGAACATTTTAAGTAGGCACTCTATCCAAATTAATACAGAATGATTCAGGCACAATAAGATGCCACCAGCCTACCTAAGGATGTGGTTTTCTTTAGCAACTTTTAAAAGATAGGTTGAAAAGCTGAGAAGCCAATATTTAGACTTGCACAAAATTCCAATTTCACTGGCAGTATGTAATAGAAATGCAAATCAGAAAACGAATTTGATGATGTTTGCAAGAGAATGATTAAAATGATGCACTATAAAATTTAGCAAAATAGGGAAAATATAAAATATATTATAGTGAGGATTTTGGTAGGAGGCTAATAAATGTGGAGAAGTAATAAGATACAATTCTTGGTAAGATGGCAAAACAGATGTAATGGGGAGCCACATGTAAGAGTGCAAGGATGAATTTGGATGAGAGAGTGAGATGTTTGATTTCAGGAGTTCAGAATTGCAGCAATTATACATAATTATAAAAACTAGCAGTTGAATTAGAGTCAAGGTAAAGGTCTTGGGAGCGGAAAATGTTAAGGGACTGATACATTCACGTATTGGAAGTTTGTTTGGGTGCTAAATGTACTTTGTAGGATAGATTACAAACCTTGAAGTGAATTGAAAGACAATTAGACAAGTAACAAAATATAAAACCTTAAACTAAAGAAAAATCTGGCTAAAAATCTATAAGCGGGGGCAATCAGAAAAGTAGCAGATGGTTTAAATATACGACACAGTTGAGCAGGACAAAATGAGCATGATAATGAAACCAAATAGCATGAAAACTTCAATTTAAAATTCCTCATATTATCAGGGCTTATATGAATTAAAAGTTACAACAATACTTTTGACATATATGAAGGTAGAGTAAATTTCCTTCAGAGAATTTCCTGGAGAATTCCATGGACAGCGGAGCCTGGTGAGCTACAGTTCATGGGGTTGCAAAGAGTCGGACAGAACTGAGTGACTAACACCTAGAGTAATAAAAATGAAAACAAAACTAAACAAATGGGACCTAATTAAACTTAAAGGTGTTAGCACAGCAAAAGAAACCATGAACACAGCATAAAGACAACACACAGAGTGTGAGAAAATATTTGCAACTGACAAGGAATTATTCTCCAAAATATACGAATAGCTCATGCAACTCAATACCAAAAAAAAAAAAAAAGAGAGAGAGAGAGAGAGAGAAAATGGTCGTGGAGTTCTAAATAGATATTTCTCCAAAGAAGACATACAGATGGCTAAAAGGCACACGAAAAAATCCTCCACATCACTAATTATTAGAGAAATACAAGTCAGAACTACAATGAGATGTCATCTCACACCATTCACAATGCCATCATAAGAAAGTCTACAAAGAGTACACTAATACTAAGCTGAGTGTTTGCAAGATGGTCCTTTATCTGTGACAGAAGCAAAGTGTGCTGAATACCATGTGCATGGAGGTGGCTCTCTATCTGCTTCCTTCCTTTCCATACCATTGTGGCTCTACTAGCTTTGGCCTCTATGTAAGATGAGGTCCAGGCATGCTTGCAGAGGTTTCCTTTCTCTCTTGCACTAACACCATCTAAGCAGTAATGGGTCCCAAGGTATGCCCTCTGTGTGCAGGCCCACCTATCTCCTCTGTTTTCCCTTCTTCCATCTGACAGCCAGCAGAGAGACTAACCAGCATCTGTCTAGCAAAAAAGGCCAAATCATCCATAGGTACTCAAGGCAAATGCCAAGTCCTGAGCTCTCTTATTGCCTTTCTCTTTTTAAATATATTTCACTGCAATTGTTAAGTGTATGGTTTTGATGCTATTTTAGTTCAAATACCTTATCAACATTGATGTATGTGATTCAGATAAGTTTTGCAAAACTATGGATTTAGACACTGATGTAAGTTAAAAAAGAAAAAACATTGCTCTGCTTTCTTCCTTCATGGCTCTCTGTGGCTATATCATCTTCAAATAGTTGGATAGTACACATGTTGATAGTTTAGGACAGATGCAATGATCAGAATCTTTAACAATTTGTGTGACAGCAACCCATCAGAATAGATGCTGGGCTTCCATCTACAGCAAGATCCTCAATCAGCTAGATACCCCAGGAATTAAGTCTTTAAATGCTTAACTGAAGAGATTTTTAGAGTATCAGCTGGGTATCCAAGTGGTGGCATGGTTCAGGAGGGTTTCTTACCATAGTATTTTACCCACTAATAATTGAAAAACAATATAGCTGTAGCTGCATAATTTGTTCCAGGTTACTGAAAACCTGATTTAGTGTAGGTTTTAGTGGTATTATTTCTATCAAGTTATTTTAACAATATAAAGAAAACCATGCTTCTTTATATTTAACAACATTCAAAATATCATGCTGACTATGGATGTACCATCTGAATGTGCCCTTTCTTCTCAAAAATATTTTGTGAAATATTTTATGCTATAACATCGTGACCCAAGATCCATTTATTTAATTGATTTCATGTGTTGGATTAAGGAAATTCATAGTGTATAGACTTAGGATAGCAACTACATAGCAGTTAATGCTAGCAGTAGCAGTTTTTTCAATATTTTACTTTGTTCCTTATACATTTTAACTGGATTTCCCTGTCTTTATTAAGTCTAAGTCAAAGAGCATCTTAGTAAATTTTCATTCAAGTGTAAATTTATAAACTAATCAAACATAAACTAATTAAACTATTATTACTAGAGCCATGAAATTAAAAGATGTTTGCTCTTTGGAAGAAAAGCTATGACCAACCTAGACAGCATATTGAAGAGCAGAGACATTACTTTGCCAACAAAAGTCAATCTTGTCAAAGCTATGGTTTTTCCAGTAGTCATGTACGGATGTGAGAGTTGGACTATAAAGAAAGCTGAGCCCCAAAGAATTGATACTTTTGAACTATGGTGTTGGAGAAGACCCTTGAGAATCCCTTGGACTG
>NW_011495048.1:5313156-5317968 GCF_000754665.1 Bison bison bison | reverse complement strand
AGAAGACCCTTGAGAATCCCTTGGACTGCAAGGAGATCCAACCAGTCCATCCTAAAGGAAATCAGTCCTGAATATTTATTGGAAGGACTGATGATGAAGCTGAAACTCCAATACTCTGGCCACCTGATGTGAAGAATTGACTCACTGGAAAAGACCTTGATGCTGAGAAAGATTGAAGGCAGGAGGAGAAGGGGACAGCAGAAGATGAGATGGTTGGATGGCATCACTGACTCGGTGGACATGAGTTTGAGCAAGCTCTGGGAGTTGGTGGTGGTCAGGGAAGCCTTGGAGTGCTGCAGTCCATGGGGTCACAAAGAGTCAGACACAACTAAGTGACTGAACGAATCAAATTATTATGAAATTTTGGGTTATGTATTAATCACTTGATATTTCTATACACAGCAAAGGGCCCTGCAACAGTTTACGGCTGCAATATCATAGATAAGTGAAAGTCGCTCAGTTGTGTCCAACTCTTTGTGACCCCATGGACTATACAGTGCAGGAATTCTCTAGGCCAGAATACTGGAGTGGATAGCCTTTCCCATTTCCAGGGGATCTTCCCAGCCCAGGGATCAAATTCAGGTCCCCTGCAACACAGGCAGATTCTTTACCAGCTGAGCCACAAGGGAAGCATCACAGCTAAGGCTAGTTTCAGAAAGTAGATATGTCAAAGAAAATATCCAGGGATTTGAAATAGCTTCAGCAAAGTTAACTCTCGGTGCCTGACTTCCTTTATTTCTATAAGCCTATGACCAAGGTACCCAATAGTATAAGAAGTCACAGACTTTGGACAGGTAATACTGTATGCATATACCAGATGCATGCCTATAGTTTCTACTTCCCTGTTTTCCCCTCTCTTCCCTCCTCTTCTTTCTATCTCTCTGTCTCTCACAAATACAAACAAACCCACACAGGCTGAAATATGAAGGTATTTTTTATTGGAGTCTAGTGTAATCCAAAATTCTTGAACATAATGGAACCCTCCTATTAGTAAGTCTAACCAAATTGAGTGAGATCAATTAACTAATTGTTTCAGTCTATGTTTTCTGTCTGGAAAGCTCTCATACTGAGAAATTAAAAGAGGAAAAAGAAAGAAAAGCTCTCTGAACCTGACATTAATATTTAAAACATACCTTTCATTAAGTACTATCCAAGGTCTTTGAAGTCCATAGATATGTGATTTTGATTGTTTTCTGTTTGTTTAATTCCTTATAAATACATACTCTCCTCTGTTCCAAATAATCAATCAAACCTTATGTTTCTTTTATGCAAAACCTCTTCCACAGTGGATACACTTCCTTCCACACCAGAAAGAACTGAAAATGAAAGGTCATGCTAACAGTAACTGGTATCTCATTTGAAAGTTAAATGCATCTGCCTTTGAATTTCTGAATTTTGGTTTCCCTTCCAGATGAAGTCATGGCTGCCACTCTTGAATTTTAGTTTTCCATATTCCTGATCTAATTCTGTGTAAGAAAAGAACCAAGTAATGCACATCTTCACAACAGTAAATGGAGTACAAAATAAGTCTGGGTTTTGTCATGGTGGATTCAGAATACCTATTGGTCTTGCCAGAGGGCTCATAATAGCAACTAGTTCCAGAATCTCTGTTTTCTGCTGTGTTGCTCCAGAAGTACAAATAGGTCTCACGTCATTCATTCTCAATATTATTTTACCTCCTTTAAATTTTGAATAAAAGTTCAATATCATGCTAAATTTTTCATTTTACCACTTATGGGGCAATGATGATAGAATGATAGATTGAGATGTTTGGGTGTTCTGGAATAGTGAACAGTCTTCTATATCAAAGGCTGTGACATTAATAATGAACTAGACATACCTATTGAATGAAACAGTGAATGCTCTGTAGAGTTCAGCCCTTGTCATTGAGCTTTTACATTTGATATCTGATTCATTGGTTTCCAACTTTCTCAGGTTGTTTAATCCAGTTACGTCACCTCAATAAACTATATCATCAAAAATTAGCAAGGAAAGGCATATGTATGGCCATACTCACATATTTACTGGAATAAGAAGGTAATTATTGCATTTATAATTTTTCTTTTCATTCCAACATTTTTATCACTGCTGTCTAAAATTTTAGTTTTAGAATCTCATCTTTACTATTTTATAATGTTCAAATTCCAGTTAACTTCATCTCAGTATCTTCTATGCCTCTACTAGTCATAGCTTATCAATGATTTTTCATGTATGGTTTACAAATAATAATCTTGGCCTAATGTTAACAGTGGGGATCCCCACATGCTCAGAGTTTCATTTGGTCTGAAACAGGACCCTGGAACATAGTTACAAAAATTACAAGCAATTCTGACTCTAGCTCTCCTGATCACAGATTGGGAGACACTGACCTAAATATTCTTCTTCTCAAAGGCTACTTCACCATATGAACATTAAAATCCAACACTACCATCTTTGCCACAACCTTACAACTTTTTGAGAATCTTCTTCTCACTCCCAGTCACAGATTCTAGACCTCATAAAATTATGCTCCTTTGATCCTTCAACGTTTCTAAGAATATAAATCTGCTAGACTCCCATTGCATTTGCATTCTAAATTGGTGCTGGTGGTTTAGTCATTAAGTCCTGTCTGACTCTTGCCAACCCATGGAGTGGGTTGCCATTTCTTTCTCTAAGGGGATCTCCCCACCCAGAGATTGAACTCCTGTCTTCTGCATTGGCAGGTAGATTCCTTACCACTGAGCCACTACGGAAGTCCCACGTTCTATACTACACATATACATTCTTTAGCCAGCTTCCTAATTGGCTTTCATGCTGCTCTGACCCAGAAAAAGAGAATAAAAAGTATGAAAAAGAAAACGTAAATAATTGTTGCTATCTTAGATCTGTGTTACTATATATAAGTGAAGAAAATCGTTTAACTAGAAGATCATCACTGAAATTTCCAGATTTCAAACTAGACAGTTACCTCAGAACTATTTATCCATCATTTATTTTACCCCATACCTTTCTTCATTCATTCCTCAAGCACTATTCCAAAGACAATACCCAGTAATACCAAAGTAATACCCAGAACTGTACTTTCGAAAGAAAATTGTGCCATTTCTCAGTTCTATGAGATAACTGGAGCAATCCTGTATAATTTCTCAAAGATTCCTGTTTTCCTTACAAACTTAGAAACACTGCCATAAATGCAAGCCTTTTTATCTGTTCTCAGAGATTGCCATATTTAACCCTTCTCCTCCTAAATTACACCCTTGTTCCTCTCCCTGATGGTATAGTTTAAGAACTTCCTCTATTGAATATATTTTTTTCTGGGTATTCAATTTCTTCCACATAGTGCTTTGCCCTTAAAGAATAATATGTGTAATATTTCCATTTTAGAAAGAGATTTCATGAGCCTTGTATTTTCCTAGGTATTTTAAAGTGTTTAAAGATTGTGGAGAGTAGTTCTCCTTAACTCATACTCATTATTGCTGTAATCTTTTCAGGCATTATTGTATACTTTCTAGACCCGTATCTCCTTTTGTTTTCTGTAAAATTGTACTTATCTCTTGTTATAGTCAACAATATAATATTTCTTACTAAGCTTTTTTGGGTTTAGATTTTCTTCTAGAACCGAATCTGTTAAATTCATTCTTTTTTTTCTTTTACTTTGATGTTACAGTTTTTTTTCTTTGTATTTTTGTTTTGTGATTTGGGCAAGGGTCACTACATAATGTTTTAGTTTTTTCATGGGAAATTATTCATTTGTTCTAAATACATTTGTGTGTGTGTGTTCATCTGCTCAGCAGTGTCCAACTCTCTGCATCCCCATGCATCCCTCTCTGCATCTGTGGCCCACCAAATGCCTCTCTCCATGGGATTATTCAGATAAGAATACTGGAGGGGATTTCCATTTCCTCCTCCAGGGGAATCTTCCCAACCCAGGGATCAAACCCATGTCTTTTATGTCTCCTGCATTGGTGGGTGGATTTTTTAACACTGAGCCACCTGAAAAGTCTAAATTTAAACTTAGCTATAAATTTATGAAGTTTCAAATAACTATTAATTTTTTTTTATGTTTAGTAAGTTTCTCATAATATTATGCCTTGCATTGACATTGGATCTGAATGAATTACTTTCTGTTTGCTCAGTGTAGTCTCACCTCCAATTTGTTAATTTTATGGTAATATTTAAAACCTTAAATAATTATAAATAATTATTTATACTATTCAAAATTGAGAGGAATTCAATTTCCTTTGTTTTCAATTAATCAACTTTTTTGAATAAAATTTTAAATAAGATTTCTGTGTCTTATACATGAACACTGGAGCATAAAAACTTGACTTTCAGGTTTGCTTCCAAGTTTTAGAAAAAGATAGCCCCAGAGTCTTAACTGATTGAAGAAATGACCTGGAATTGTTCATGCTCATGTGTTTTGTGTCTGTTACATAGCTGCTAAAACATAGGAGACTTCCACAGTGTATAAATTATATCTGTATGGAAATGATTTTTTAAAAAAAAACCTCCATTTTTCTGTATGAATTTAAAGTTCAAAGATTACAATAATAATAGTTCAGATCAGATCAGTCACTCAGTTGTTTCTGACTCTTTGCGACCCCATGAATCGCAGCACGCCAGGCCTCCCTGTCCATCACCAACTCCCAGAGTTCACTCAGACTCAAATCCATCGAGTAAGTGATGCCATCCAGCCATCTCATCCTCTATCGTCCCCTTCTCCTCCCGCCCTCAATCCCTCCCAGCATCAGGGTCTTTTCCAATGAGTCAACTCTTCGCATGAGGTGGCCAAAGTACTGGAGTTTCAGCTTTAGCATCATTCCTTCCAAAGAA
>NW_011495048.1:5312100-5313056 GCF_000754665.1 Bison bison bison | reverse complement strand
CTTCAGAATGGACTGGTTGGATCTCCTTGCAGTCCAAGGGACTGTCAAGAGTTTTCTCCAACACCACAGTTCAAAAGTATCAATTCTTCGGTGCTCAGCCTTCTTCACAGTCCAACTCTCACATCCATACATGACCACAGGAAAAACCATAGCCTTGACTAGACGAACCTTTGTTGGCAAAGTAATGTCTCTGCTTTTGAATATGCTATCTAGGTTGGTCATAACTTTCCTTTCAAGAAGTAAGCATCTTTTAATTTCATGGCTGCAGTCACCATCTGTAGTGATTTTGGAGCCAAGAAAAATAAAGTCTGAATAAGTCTGAAATAAATAGTTTCCCCACCTATTTGCCATGAAGTGATGGGACCGGATGCCATGATCTTCGTTTTCTGAATGTTGAGCTTTAAAGCCAACTGTTTCACTCTCTACTTTCACTTTCATCAAGAGGCTTTTGAGTTCCTCTCCACTTTCTGCCATAAGGGTGGTGTCATCTGCATATGTGAGGTGATTGATATTTCTACCGGCAATCTTGATTCCAGTTTGTGTTTCTTCCAGTCCAGCGTTTCTCATGATGTACTCTGCACATAAGTTAAATAAACAGGGTGACAATATACAGCCTTGACGAACTCCTTTTCCTATTTGGAACCAGTCTGTTGTTCCATGTCCAGTTCTAACTGTTGCTTCCTGATCTGCATACAAATTTCTCAAGACGCAGATTAGGTGGTCTGGTATTCCCATCTCTTTCAGAATTATTCACAGTTTATTGTGATCCACACAGTCAAAGGCTTTGGCATAGTTAATAAAGCAGAAATAGATGTTTTCTGGAACTCTCTTGCTTTTTCTATGATCCAGCGGATGTTGGCAATTTGATCTCTGGTTCCTCTGCCTTTTCTAAAACCAGCTTGAACATCAGGAAGTTCACGGTTCACATATTGCTGAAGCCTGATTGGAGAATTTTG
>NW_011495048.1:5311461-5312000 GCF_000754665.1 Bison bison bison | reverse complement strand
CCCACTGTGTTGTTTTCCTCTATTTCTTTGCATTGATCACTGAAGAAGGCTTTCTTATCTCTTCTTGCTATTCTCTGGAACTCTGCATTCAGATGTTTATATCTTTCCTTTTCTCCTTTGCTTTTCGCTTCTCTTCTTTTCACAGCTATTTGTAAGGCCTCCCCAGACAGCCATTTAGCTTTTTTGCATTTCTTTTCTATGGGAATGGTCTTGATCCCTGTCTCCTCTACAATGTCACGAACCTCATTCCATAGTTTATCAGGCACTCATCTATCAGATCTAGGCCCTTAAATCTATTTCTCACTTCCACTGTATAATCATAAGGGATTTGGTTTAGGTCATACCTGAATGGTCTATTGATTTTCCCTACTTTCTTCAATTTAAGTCTGAATTTGGCAATAAGGAGTTCATGGTCTGAGCCACAGTCACCTCCTGGTCTTGTTTTTGCTGACTGTATAGAGCTTCTCCATCTTTGGCTGCAAAGAATATAATCAATCTGATTTAGGTGTTGACCTATCTGGTGATGTCCATGTATAGAG
>NW_011495048.1:5294800-5311361 GCF_000754665.1 Bison bison bison | reverse complement strand
CTGCTGAGTTTTCCAAATTTGCTGGCATATTGAGTGCAGTACTTTCACAGCATCATCTTCCAGGATTTGGAATATCTCAACTGGAATTCCATCACCTCCACTAGCTTTGTTCATAATGATGCTTTCTACGGCACATTTGACTTCACATTCCAGGATGTCTGGCTCTAGGTCAGTGATCACACCATCGTGATTATCTGGGTCATGAAGATCTTTTTTGTACATTTCTTCTTTGTATTCTTGCCAACTCTTCTTAATATCTTCTGCTTCTGTTAGGTCCTTACCATTTCTGTCCTTTATTGAGCTCATCTTTGCATGAAATATTCCCTTGGTATCTCTGATTTTCTTGAAGAGATCCCTAGTCTTTCCCACTGTGTTGTTTTCCTCTATTTCTTTGCATTGATCACTGAAGAAGGCTTTCTTATCTCTTCTTGCTATTCTCTGGAACTCTGCATTCAGATGTTTATATCTTTCCTTTTCTCCTTTGCTTTTCGCTTCTCTTCTTTTCACAGCTATTTGTAAGGCCTCCCCAGACAGCCATTTTGCTTTTTTGCATTTCTTTTCCATGGGAATGGTCTTGATCCCTGTTTCCTGTACAATGTCACAAACCTCATTCCATAGTTCATCAGGCACTCTATCAGATCTAGGCCCTTAAATCTATTTCTCACTTCCACTGTATAATCATAAGGGATTTGATTTAGGTCATACCTGAATGGTCTAGTGGTTTTCCCTACTTTCTTCAATTTAAGTCTGAATTTGGCAATAAGGAGTTCATGGTCTGAGCCACAGTCACCTCCTGGTCTTGTTTTTGCTGACTGTATAGAGCTTCTCCATCTTTGGCTGCAAAGAATATAATCAATCTGATTTAGGTGTTGACCATCTGGTGATGTCCATGTATAGAGTCTTCTCTTGTGTTGTTGGAAGAGGGGGCTTGTTATGACCAGTGCATTTTCTTGGCAAAACTCTATTAGTCTTTGCCCTGCTTCATTCTGTATTCCAAGGCCAAATTTGTCTGTTACTCCAGGTGTTTCTTGACTTCCTACTTTTGCATTCCAGTCCCCTATAATGAAAAGGACGTCTTTTTTGGGTGTTAGTTCTAAAAGGTCTTGTAGGTCTTCATAGAACCGTTCAACTTCAGCTTTTTCAGTGTAACTTGTTGGGGCATAGACTTGGATTACTCTGGTATTGAATGGTTTGCCTTGGAAACGAACAGAGATCATTCTGTCATTTTTGAGATTGCATCCAAGTACTGCATTTTGGACTCTTTTGTTGACCATGATGGCCACTCCATTTCTTCTGAGGGATTCCTGCCTGCAGTAGCAGATATAATGGTCATCTGAGTTAAATTCACCCATTCCAGTCCATTTCAGTTCGCTCATTCCTAGAATGTCGACATTCACTCTTGACATCTCTTGTTTGACCACATCCAATTTGCCTTGATTCATGGACCTGACATTCCAGGTTCCTATGCAATATTACTCTTTATAGCATTGGACCTTGCTTCTATCACCAGTCACATCCACAGCTGGGTATTCTTTTTGCTTTGGCTCCATCCCTTCATTCTTTCTGGAGTTATTTCTCCACTGATCTCCAGTAGCATATTGGGCACCTACTGACCTGGGGAGTTTCTCTTTCAGTATCCTATCATTTTGCCTTTTCATACTGTTCATGGGGTTCTCAAGGCAAGAATACTGAAGAGGTTTGTCATTCCCTTCTCCAGTGGACCACATTCTGTCAGATCTCTCCACCATGACCCGCCCGTCTTGGGTTGCCCCACGGGCATGGCTTAGTTTCATTGAGTTAGACAAGGCTGTGGTCCTAGTGTGATTAGATTGACTAGTTTTCTGTGAGTATGTTTTCAGTATGTTTGCCCTCTGATGCCCTCCTTCAACACCTACCATCTTACTTGGGTTTCTCTTACCTTGGGCTTGGGGTATCTCTTCACGGCTGCTCCAGCAAAGCGCAGTTATCATGTGTTAAATATAATAAATGAGATAAAGTGAAATAAGTAACATTACAAAAAGTGGTGATAAAAAAATTAACTGTTTTAAATCCAGCTATTCTTTCAGAAATGAGAAATAATGAAGGCACTGCATAGGCAGCAATCTTAGTCTTCACTGAGAAATCTCTATTTTCTTTGTGATTTTGCATATATTTTATAAATTTGAAAATGCCTCTGGGAAATTAATTCTGATACTTCAGCATTTCACCTGAGTATATAAAATTAGACAAAGCCATAACTGGCAATTTATATGGGAATTAAGCCACATCTGTCATTATCTATGGAATATTGAGACAGAAACTAACAAAAATTATGTTTTAAGAGTATAGGTAATAATGGAAGCACATACTCTAAGTGAAACTCAGGTGCAGTGTCTTCTAGATAATCTAGAAAAAAACATAGATAAGTTTAATCCTGTTTAAAATGTATGTTCTGTTAAAAAAAAAAAAAAAGATATCCCAGAGAGTTAACAAATTTAAATTGACAAAATGATAAATGAAAGGGTTATCTTACTTGTTTTAATTAGAAACTTAAAATTTAACACTATATGTACTATGAACTAAATTGTGTCCCTCTAAGATTCATATTTTGAAGCCCTAACCCTCAGTGTGATGGTTTTTGGAGATAAGGAGTTTAAGATATAATTAGGTATAGTTGAGATCATAGAAGTGAGGCCTTCATTATGAGATTTGTGCCCTTTCAAGACATATCAGAGATCTCTGTCTCTCTCCCTTTATCTTTCTATCACATAAGGACACAGAAAGAAAGTGGCCATTCATAGTTCAAGAAGATCTCTATTACCAGAAACTGACCATTCTAGCACATTTAACTTGTACTTTTGGCCTCCAGAAATGAAAGAAAATAAATTTCTGTTTTTATAAGTCACCTAATACTGTATTATTTTATGGCAGCCCAATATGAACTAAAACAACTTGCTGTACATACATAATTATCCTAAGCAAGAAGGTTTTTGACTGCAAGTGCACATATGTGCACACAAAAATATGTATAGATAGGGACAGTAAACAGTAAAAGAGAAGGGGAAAAGTTGTAAGCAAATTACACAAATCTAACTTTTCTTTGCAGTATTCTCTGAGGTGGTGACTCTGATACCTCTCTAGGCTGTAGAGTGAAATAAAAATGAAATTTGAGTCAAGGTTTCTCACAATAGCATCAAATCTATTATTATTGCTTACTCTGTGTACAACATAGGTGCTGGCCAGTGAAATAATTGTATCTTGTTAAGAAGGCATAGTAAATGAAAGTCCCTGCTTTGTGCACAGCAAGAGTTCCCTGTTTTCCCATTGATTACACTATATTATTTGTAAAATTCCAAGATCAGAGGCTGAACTTCTAGATTACTTTCTTTTATTTTCTTTCCTTGTGTGCATACTAAGTTACTTCAGTCATGTTTGACTCTTGGCAACATTATGGACCTTAGCCCTCCAGGCTTCTCTGTTCTTGGGATTCTCCGGGGACAAATACTGGAGTGGGTACCATGCCCTTCTCCAGGGGATCTTCCCAACCCAGGGATCAAACCTGTGTCTCTTACATCCCCTGTATTGACAGGCAGGTTCTTTACCACTAGCACCACCTGGGAAGCACTTTGTTAACTTGGCATCCTAATTAATATGTCTCTTGGTTTAAATACTTTATTTGGTTTGAAACCAATGAATGAAGACTGTGCCTTTTTCATGATGCATTTTCCATCATTCTATAGTGAGCTCTGTCTGAAAATGGCAATCCACACCAGTATTCTCATCTCAAAAATTTCATGGATGGAGCCTGGTGGGCTACAGTTGATGGGGTTGCAAAGAGTCAGACATGACTGAGTGCATACACATAATGAGCTCTCTTTAAATACCATCTCCAAAAAGACAGTAAGAGGTGGAAATACTAGACCACCTTACCTGCCTCCTGAGAAATCTGTATAGAGGTCAAGAAGCAACAGTTAGAACCAGACATGGAACAATGGACTTGTTCCAAATTGGGAAAGGAGTAGGTCAAGGCTATATATTGTCACCCTGCTTATTTAACTTACATGCAGAGTACATCATGTGAAATGCTGGGCTGGATGAAGCACAGGCTGGAATCAAGTTTTCCAGGAGAAATATCAATAACCTTAGATATGCAGATGACACCACCCTTATGGCAGAAAGTGAAGAGGAACAAAAGAGCCTCTTGATGAAAGTGAAAGAGGAGAGTGAAAAAGCTGGCTTAAAACTAAACATTCAAAAAACTAAGATCATGGCATCAGGTCCCATCAGTTCATGGCAAAAAATGTGGAAACAATGGAAACAATGACAGACTTTATTTTCTTGGGCTCCAAAATCACTGCATATGGTAACTGCAGCCACAAAATTAAAAGACTCCTGCTCCTTGGGAGGAAAAGAAAATATGGCAAACCTAGACAGCATATTAAAAAGCAGAGACATCACTTTGCTGACAAAGGTCCATCTAGTCAAAGCTATGGTTTTTCCAGTAGTCATGTGTGGATGTGAGAGTTGGACTATAAAGAAAGTTGAGTGCCAAAGAATTGATACTCTTGAATTGTGGTGTTGGAGAAGACTCTTGAGAGTCCCTTAGACTGCAAGGAGATCAAACCAGTCAATCCTGAATATTCATTGGAAGGACTGATGCTGAAGCTGAAGCTCCAATACCTTGGCCAATTTCGCCAAAGTATTGGTGAAGGACTGACTCATTGGAAAAGACCCTGATACTGGGAAAGATTGAAGGCAGGAGGAGAAAGGAATGACAGAGGATGAGATGGCTGGATGGCAGGGTGGGTGGCATCACAGACTAGACAGACTTGAGTTTGAGTGAGCTCCAGGAGTTGGTGATGGACAGGGAAGCCTGGCAGTGCTGTACTGCATGGGGTCACAAAGAGTCAGACAGGACTGAGTGACTGAACGGAATGTTGATCTGTATCACATATATATTTTGGAAATCTACCACTTACACATTTTACATTCAGCTTAGATTAAGTACCAGAAGCAAAACAAAATGAAAATCTCATTATTAGTACTGACTAGATAACTTGGCCCCAAATTTAGCATATGCTGAGACGACATTGGTGCAGGAAGGTGGGATAAGTAATCAAGAACCCTGTCTTTGGATGAAAATGCACTTACATTTAAACTCTGCCACTGCCACCAATGGGCCATGTGATCTTTACAGTTTTTTGAGAAATTGTATATAAGGCAAAGCACAGTGGCTGATAGTTAATCATTGATCACTCAACATTTGACAACAGAAGTTTTTTTGAATGTGTGATTGGAAGGATTTTATCATATAGTTTCTATGTATTAGAACATACTTTTAATGTGCAAATGGACAGTTAAAATATTTCCTATTTATATATTCAACAACTATTTATTGTGTACCTACTATGCAAGATATGTTTATCTGCAGCATTCCATTCACAAGTATGCAAATCAGCTAATTCTCAGACTGAGCTTTTGATGTGTCTCTAGATTACCAAGGCTTCCTACCTAATGTATATAAATGATCTATTTTCCATAAAATAAAAATATATGTATAGTCCAAATACATTTTATGTATTGACAGATTTCAAGATTTTTCCGAGTTGCAATTTTATATATAATCAGACAGAACTTTGTATGTAACAAAGGTAATTTATATCTGTATGATCAGACCAAACTTCCTATAAGTCACAATGTTGATTTATATCTCATGATTACTGATACTCTTATAGTATAAGTATAAGCTTGAAATTATTCTTTTGTTTGAAAAAAAACTGAGCTATGTAACAGCAAAATGTGCAATGATTTCATCATCTTTATCTATTGCAAATATTACAAATGAAATGTTTTTTCTTGATTAAAATGTCCTGAGTACTTCCCCTACATTGAGTTTCCAACAAATTTATTAACCTAGTATAAGGCATATTTGTGTTTCTGTATATATGCATATGTGTACATATAAACACATGTGTACATATTTACACACATACACTGAAGATGAGAAAATTAAAGCTTAAGGTGATCAGTGTTATGGTAACATCCAGTGGTATGCCTGTTATTAAATAATTGTCTCTCAGCTCCAGTCCTTCTCCTCTGTGTGGAAATTAACAAGATAATGCCAGTCAGGCTCTCCTGCTCATGATCTCATGCCCTCTCCCTGCATGTTCTGTAAACAATGACTTTGCCTGGTTGTGTGATGGCTGAGATAGCTTATAGCACTGAGCATGCACATCATGAGATACTTGCTTGGTTACAGGTTATTTTGGCTGGTATGCCTGTTTGAGTTTCACCATGAAAGCCCTGGCTGCTGCTGCATTGAGTCTACATTGGAGCAACATCATGGTTATGTTATGGCTCCATTATGGTTATGTTGTGGCTGCTGCTATGGCTGCTGTGTCAGCCAGGAGAGGGGCTGTGTTATGGCTGTGGTGCCAGTCAGGAGAGAATAAACATACCTGCAGTTCCCATGGCTCCTCAGGTCTCCTTCCAGGCTCTTAGCTCATGCCTTGCCTACCCCGGATTCAGTGAACAGTGAAGACAGTGAGAACAGCAAGACAATTGGAATCATGAACAGGATCAGCGAGACATCCTCTGTGCTCTGTTTTGCAATAATGAGGTTGGAACTCTGCAAATCACATTTGAACATCATCAGCTGCTTCTCTCAGGTTTTCCAATGGCGAGTCCAGAAGGCAGACTGGAAAACTGGAGGAGGGGAGAGGGACATAGTCTTACCTTTGTCCTTCCTATTCCTACTAGTAACACACTAGCTGCTTTGTCAGAAGAGGCAATAAATTTCTATCACATTCTTTGGATTGTATTTTCTAGAAGGGCCCTGCAGTTTTATGGACTCTCTGTCTGGGGACAGGAGGAAAGGTTAGAAATGGAAAAATACTGAGTTCTGAGTTAGAGTGGAGAAAAATTGTATTTAATGTTCTCCTCCCCCTATGAGTAGTCCTTAGCAGAAGTGTCTCAGGAAGGCCCTGTAAATGTAGGCCCAGGACTGGGATTTGACTATGCATAAGGGATGGCCCACCAGGAGAACTTGAGTCCTTGACTACAACACCTCTTGTAGACTGCAATGCACTGGCCATGCAGTAAATCTGATATGGAAATGGCAGCTTTCCCCCATGAAGACTAATATATAAAGCCTTTTTTGATCTCCTGTGGTTGGGCATGAAAGATCACTGATCAGGAGTCAGACAACTCTGTTGACTCATGATTGGGACACCAATCAATCCATAGATCTTCCCCTCTTCAATATCATTCAATTGTTACTCTTACTATTTTGGCATTGTGGATCGATTGCTTTTTGTAAAACTTGATATTTTATAATAATAAAGTTAATAGATATGGATAGCATGTAATTACAAGATAAGAGAGTAGAAAAAATGGACAAAGTTCATGAGCTCAAGTAAAGAAATCCACCTCAGAAAGACTAGCAGAAAAATAGATGGAGATGGGTGGAGATGGGTAGATATAAATATCTACAAAGGAAATAGATATTAATGTGATGACAACATGCATTATTTTAATGTTCAACATATTATATTTATTAATGATTTTCTAATTCCAATTCATTCTCTTACACCTTATTTGGTAATGAAGTATTTTTATTTTAATGTTTGGCTTTAAAGAATAAATGTTGATTTAGAAATATTTACTAAAAATATACAGAAGAGAAAAAATTAAATCCTCACTATATTAAAAGCATGTAAAAATTGTGAAAAAAAAGAAATTTCATTTTTGTTTTCAATATGTGTAAGTCTGTTTCTGTTTTATAAATGAGTTCATTTGTATCACTTTTTTAAAAATTAGATTCCACATATGAGTGATATACTATGGTATTTCTCTTTGTCTGATTTAACTTCACTTAGTATGATAATCTCTAGGTACATCAATGTTGCTGCAAAACAAACTTATGATTGCTAAAGGGGAAGCTAGCAGGTGGTGGGATAAGTCAGAAGTTTAGGATTAACATATACACACTACTATATATAAGATAGATAACCATCAAGGACCTACTGTATAGCACAGGCGGTTCTAGTCAATATTCTGTGATAACCTATATGAGAAAATAATCTGAAAAAGAATGAATATATATATATATGCATAATTGAATCACTTTGCCATACTCTTGAAACTAACACAACATTGTAAATCAACTACACTCCAATTTTATTTAAAATTAAATAAAATTTTAAAATACATACATTTTAAATTTAATTCCATTTAAAATATCCCAAGAAAAGTTTCAGGAAAAATCTAAGAACATGAACAACAGACACTTCTAAATAATGACTTAGCACATACAATGAAAACATCTAGATGTATAGTAGAGATGTTGAAAATGTCAGTTTTCAATGTAAGTGACAATGGTTATGATTAGATGTGACATATGAATGTAATATACATTGATATGAAGATTGCATAGACCATTTCAGTATATATATATATATATACACACTGAAGTAATGCATACATGTGTATATATACATATGAATATATGTACACAATGTATGTTTAGTAAGTGTTAGTCACTCAGTCCTGTCTGACTCTTTGTGACCCCATGGACTGTAGCCCACCAGGCTCCCCATCCATGGAATTCTCTAGGCAAGAATACTAGAGTGAGCTGCCGTTTCCTTCACCAGGGGATCTTCCCGACTCAAGGATTGAACCCAGTCTCCCGACTTGCAGTCAAACTCTTTACCGAGTATGTATGTTTACTTGTTTATATTCCTCTTGTTACAGCAAATTCACTTTCAGAAATTTATCATACAGGAACAATACATAGGGTGCTCATGTCTTTACCTACAAGAATTTTGATCCACATGCATGTGTTAATTAGTGGTACAGTTAATTATTTAACTAAGAAAATTAATTGTTAATAAATTCTCCTGAGTTTGACAATAAAATATAATTATTAGTATAGCAATATAGATAAATACATAAAAATCAATGTATACAATTCATTGGTAAAACTTCTAAAAATTATGTGCAATATAAACCTATTTGTATTTATGTAAATATAGAAAAATATTGAAATTTTATAATATATGTTTACAATTTCCACCTCTTATTTGGTGGAATTCCACTTGAGTTTTTGGTGTCTCTGTTGTTTCCTTATCAAGGTTGTCTTAATTTTCCACAATAAGAATGGATTATTTTCTTTTTTTTTTTTTTTTTTATTTTAACTTCTTTATTAAGGTGGATACACATTCTCATATTAACAATTCTTGTGAACAAAAGCAACCAAAATAAGGCGATAGTAAGATGTGCTTCACATAAAAACAATCAAGTGGCTAAGAGGAGATCTGGCCCTGTACAACAGAAAGATTAGGAAGCAAAACGTGAATAAGTCCTATATTCCAGAAGCTACCCAAATGTGTGAGCAAAGACAGCATACCCATAATATAGCTCACTTAGGTTCCTTCTTTATGACGCATAATTCCTTAATTATCCAAGGAATGGATTATTTTCATAGTAAGTAAATAATTTGCATTCACAATATATTATAGTTTATTTCTACTCATTTTTAGTTGCTGTTTCATGTTGTAACTATCAGACAAAGCCCTTTGAGATCCCACTGCAATATAGTAGAACAATTTTGCAACTGATCTTCACAGTGTTACATTTTCTCTGGATTTTCTGGGCTTTATTGCTTTAATAGTTTAATGTCAACTATTTTCATAAGAAAATATATCTTGGGTATTCAATCATTATATGAAAAAGGAAAGCATGTTTTGTCATGAAGGATTAAAAATAAATACCTGGCTCAAAATGAAATCATAAACTTGTTATCTTTTATTTTTTGTGTGGAAAAATGCAATAAGAATACTAAAGCAATAAATTAAATTGCAACTTTTATAATAATGTGAAGTATATTAGGACAGAATAATATAGTAAGAGCAACAAAATGATAAAAACTTGGATTTAAATCCAAATATTTCCAATGATAATTATATGACCTTGAAATGATTACTTAACATATCAGTGTCCCAGAATAGCCCCTGTAAAGCATAAATCATCTTGGTTTCTTCATATCCTTACATGAAGCTTAAATGAATAATGCATAATAATTGATGCATTAAAAGAACACAAGTATCATTAGCCATTAGATTTTTAAATTGTTCAACCAAAAAATATATAATTTCAGATTATATTACATTTTTCTTAAAGAAAAAGAAAAGAAAAAGGTGTGGGGTTGGAGGAGCCTTTCCTGGTGGCTCAGTGGTGGAGAAACCATTTGCCAGTGCAGGAAACATGGGTTTGATCCCTGATTCAGGAGGATTCCATGTGACCCAGAGCTGCTGAGCCCATGTGCCACAATTACTGAGCCTGCTTCTCTGGAGCCTGGGAGCCACAATTACTGAGGCCCACGCACCCTGGGGCTCATGCTCTGCAGCAAGAGAAGGCACCACGGTGAGAGGCCTGCGTGCCACAACTGCAGAGTGGCCTCTGCTTGCTGCAGCTGAGAAAAAGCCCATGCAGCCATGAAGACCCAGCACAGCCAAAAATAAATAGAAAAATAAATGCAATTAAAAATATACATATATAAACAAGACAACATAATAGACAGTGATCTGACTATGTGGGATGGGATATTTCAGATTGAGGAATAAAAGAGAACTCCATGATAGGTTGGCATTTGAAAAGTGTATTAGTTCTCTATTTGCTGTGTAAAAAAGTTAACAAGAAACTTAAAGGCTTAAAGCACCACCCATTTTATTTCTTTTCAAATTTTTTGTAGGTTAGACATCCAGACATCCCTGACATGGTCCTCTGTTCAGTCTCACCAGGTTGAAATCAAGGCATCAGCCAGATGTGCTAGAGCCCAGGGTCATTTCCCAAGCTTATTTAGGTTGTTAACACAGTTTAATTTCTCCGTGGTAAGATTGTGGTGTTTGCTCTCTCCCAAGCTGCTTGCTCTCAGCTCCCATAGGGCACAGTCAAGTCCTAGAAGCACAGTCTTTTAACAATACGGAAGCTTACTTTTTCAAAGCAAGGGGAATCATTCTCCAATATGCTAAAATCTAGTCTTATATAATGTAAAATAATCATCAAAATGCCAGTCCCGTCATAGCCACAGATTCTGCCCACACTCAAGGAAAGGGAATTGTAAAGCGTTTGTCAACAGGAGGCAGGAACCTTGGGCCAACTTGAAACCCTGCCTACTGCAAGGAAAGACTAAGATGATGAGTAGGAACTCGTCTCAAAAGTTCATTGGATGCATAATTTCAGAACAGAGATAAAGACCTCGATACACAACTGGACATCATTTTGCACACATGCAATGACTTAAATTCCTTTTTGCTGATTGATGCTGCCTCATCCCTTGAATCTGAAAGATGCAGCATTTCTGCTTTAGAAGTAACCATTTCTACCCAATGTGGTATTTCTGTTTTAGTTTGTGACAATTATTCTAGAGACCTCAAGAGACAATTCTCTGAGTTTTCCAGTTGAAGTACTAGCTATCATATTAGCAAACTGATATGTTTCTTAAAAATTAATAGAAGAATGAAAGAATCTATAGAATAGACAGAGAGGAGAAAGTGATATAGAATAGAAGCAAAGACAGAGAAAAACAGAGAGAAATCTTAAAATTATATCATCATAATATAAATTAAACTCAGGAACTGACTTTCAAATAACTAAATCTTAACTGAAATGGAAAAAGATGATAAAAACATGTGTTAATATGATAAATCATAATAATGGTAGCTCAGTCAGTAAAGAATCTGCCTGCAGTGCAGGAGATCTGTGTTCGATCCCTGGGTCAGGAAGATCCCCTGGAAAAAGAAATGGCAAACCACTCTGGTATTCTCACCTTGAAAATCCCATGGACAAAGGAGTCTGGAAGGCTGCAGTCCATGGATCACAAGAGTCAGATACAACCTAGTGACCAAACCACAAGGGCTATAGACAATATTTGCGCTATATCCTGTGAGCTGTCTTATAGGTACTGAAACCCCCACAAGGTGGAAAAGTTAACTACATGTTGGCCAGATTGTAGCCATCACAGAAAGTGAAAGTTAAAGTTGCTCAGTCGTGTCCGACTCTTTGAGACCCCATGGGCTACACAGTCGATGAAATTCTCCAGGCCAGAATACTGGAATGGGTAACCTTTCCCTTCTCCAGGGGATCTTTCCAACCCAGGGATCGAACCCAGGTCTTCTGCATTGCAGGTGGATTCTTTACCAGTTGAGCCACAAGGGAAGCCCAAGAATATTGGAATGGGTAGCCTATACCTTCTCCAGGGGATCTTCCCAACCCAGGAATCAAACCGGGGTATCTTGCATTGCAGATGGATTCTTTACCAATTGAGCTATCAGGGACACCATTACAGAAGCCGACACAATTCTGAGAACGGTCCTCAAGGAGATGGGAACAAACAGACTATGGAACTAAAAATTAACTATACTTAAAACAATCAAGATGATGCTAGTCCGAGCACCTATGACCAATTTCAAGCCAACTGTCAGAGTTGTCAGAGTGGAGCCCTCTCTCTCAGCCTATAAAAGCTCTTGCCACTTACTGTCAATAGCAGGTAGGAGTCAGCCTTCAAATTTATTTCATGAATTGAAGACTACACTGACCAAAAAGTGGAATATAATTTCACATAGTGTGGTCCCATTGGCCTTATTAATAGTCTCTTACTATTCCCATTGTTATCTACCTACACACCCATTTTGTAAGTTAACTCTTAGTTTGGATTCTTGGTAGGGCTATGTTTGCTCATTAATATTTCAGAGGAAATTTTGCAGTAGCTACCAAAGGATTTTTGTAATTCCACAAATACAGTTGGAATCCTTTGGTGGATTATAAAATAATTTTCTAAATATACTAATTTATTCAAATTACAAAGCGGCAAAAGGCATTTCCTACTATAAATGTCACACCTGGGCCAGTTGCTTCCCTCAGGACTGGGATTTTTGATTCTGCTAGTGATAAACTTTAGCATTTCTCTGGGAAGCAGGCAAGTCAGATGCTCTGATGGCCTACCACAGGTGGAACTGAAGAGATGAAAATGAATTCTATCCCTCAAGTGTTTTAAAAATGCAAACAGTATACCTAAATTCTGGTTATGAGAGTTATCCAGTTTGTCAGTTTTATGACTTTAATGTATTCAATGTTCCAAGAAAATGCTTCTTGTGGTCTGGCACCTAAAAATACTGATATCTTGAATTTATGTTTTGATACTGTGTTCTAGAAATCATAATTATACCAACCTCAAGCAAATGCTTGTACTTAATTATATGTTCACTACTCTTTAAATTTGCAAAGAAAATGTTTCTAAGTATCTGTGTCCAACTCTACTGGAAGTTTGAATTTAATCATGAATTTGAAGTGGTTTATGAAAATTTCTTACACTTTGGAAGCACTGCCATAGAATATACATAATTTACTTTTCTTAAGCTCTCTACCTAAACTGCTGACTCCATGACACAATATATTAAAAAACTGAAATACTGGAATTTAAAAATTATCATTTATAGTTACTAAAAATATTGTAATATCTGCCAGTGTATAACTTTCAGACTAGCTACACCTAATTTATTGTGCTTCTTTCATTTACAGTTCTTTAAATATCTAAAGCTTTTTCTTACATTGATGCAGTATACTACAGAATTTTATTAGTCTGTGTTTGTGGCATGTTCATAAGTGATATCCACAACATATTTTCTCATTCTAATACTATTTTATATATAGGTATATATTGTCTTGTTTTCACACTTGCACTTCAGGGCCAAATAATGGGCTAGTTTGTTTCCTATACTCATCATTGATTTTAGCTTAATCAATAAAATTTATTATCTGATATTTATTTCATAAGGGTGATTAAAATTTCTTTAATTCAGATTTCTCTAACAGAAAAGTTAGAAAAATGCTCACTTATAAGTGAGAAGAAAAAAAAATTAAAAATAAGACAAGGAAGATAAGTACAACTGCCTTTTTGCATTAGAGAAGAGAAAAATAATATGTGTGTATATGTTTATATATATACACATGGTTGTGTGTGTGTGTATATATACACACATATACACATAGACATATCCCCAGTGTGAAAGGCAGAATAATGACTCCCTAAACAAGTATGTCCGCTCACCGATCCTCAGGACTTGTTAATATGTTTATGTTACATGGTAAAAAGAACTTTACAAATGTGATTATACTTGTAGACATTAAGATAGGAAGATTATCCTAAATTGTCTGTGTAGGCCCAATCTAATCACAGGAGCCTTTAAAAGCAGAAAACTTTTTCTGGCTGGAGGCAAAGAGGTAAAGAAGAAGGGCATAATAGAGCATTTTGAAGCTTGAAAAAAATTTAATCACTATTGCTGGTTCAAAGAAGAAAGGGTCAATGTGACAAGAATTACAGGTGGCCTGAGTTATTTGAGAGAGTCTCCTGGCTGATGACCAGCAGAAAATGAGGACCTAGGTCCTACAACCCAATCATAAGGCACGGAATTCTGCAAAAAACTCTAATGAACTTAGAAATGGATGATCCCCCGGCGCCTTCATACAAGATCTATATTTGCTGTTACTTTGATTTTGCTACAGTGACCACTCAACTTCTGAATTACAGAATTGTGAGATGAAGTTGTATTATTGTAGTCCCCTAAGTTAGTGGTAATTACAATGATAGGAATAAAAAGGCAACAAAGATTTTGGTATCAGAAGTGGATTGTGTTGTAACAAATACCTAAAAATGTAAAACTGGCTTTGAAAACATGCAGTTAGTAAGGATTGGAAGAATTTGATGAACATGATATAAAAAGTCCAGAGCTCCTTGAACAAATGTTTAGTAGCAATATGGATGCTAACAAATCTGTTAGAAAGGGATACAAAGGAATTGAGCAGCACAACAGAAAGTCTAAGTTGCCTTAGTGAATACCTAAATCATCATGAGTATACTATTGGCAATGGCACCCCACTCCAGTACTCTTGCCTGGAAAATCCCATGGGCGGAGGAGCCTGGTAGGCTGCAGTCCATGGGGTCACTAAGAGTCGGACACGACTGAGCGACTTCACTTTCCCTTTTCACTTTCATGCATTGGAGAAGGAAATGGCAACCCACTCCAGTGTTCTTGCCTGGAGAATCCCAAGGATGGGGGAGCCTGGTGGGCTGCCATCTATGGGGTCACACAGAGTTGGACACGACTGAAGTGACTTAGCAGCAGCAGCAGTGTGGTCTCAGAAGCTGATGAACATATTAATGGGAATTGGCAGAAAGTTTAATGGAATTGTGTCTTTTAGTTATGTGTAAAGAACAATTTGTAAATAAACTTGGATATTTATCCCAGGAGACTTCCAAGCAAGTTATTGACAGTATGGTCTGGGTTATTCTTACTGCTTTTAGTAAAATAAAATTATAGTGAAGGCACAATTGCAAAAGAAAATATAACCAGAACTTGATAATTTGGCTGATTCTCAGCCTATCTGGACAGAAGATATTAATTTAAGAGAGTCACTGTTAGGAAAGCATGCTCTAGAATAAAGGATACATGTATGACCATACATCTCTTCCCTTAAAACTGGGAAAAGCCAAAAGCCTAAATATTCAGTCACAAGATATTAAAGGTATTGTTCACAAACCCACTCAATCAAAGTTGTGTGTGTGCTAAGTCATTTCAGTCGTGTCTGACTCTTTGTTACCCTATCATATGTATGGACTGTAGCCCTCCAGGCTCCTCTGTCCATGGGGTTCTCCAAGCAGGAATAGTGGATTGGGTTGCTATGCCCTCCTCCAGTGGATCTTCCCAACCTATGGATCAAAACCACATCTCTTATGTGTCCTGCATTGGCAAGCAGGTTCTTTACTACTAGCGCCACATGGGAAATCCCAATCAAACACAGGGACCTCCAAAAAACATCAGTGCATTGGTTTTAGCCATTTCCAAAAGGAGGTGAAAATTGAAATGGACCTATTTCAAAAAGATGTGTGGATGAGCCTTTTGTGTAATGAACTGAACCCATTTCAAATATAAGGAAGACCCAGAAAGTTATCGAAAATTGCACATCTGCAGAAACCTTGCCAATGTAGACTGTAAAGGAAAGAGACAGTACAAAATGAGAGAAAGCTGTTGACCTCCAAATTTGTACTGGCATGAAGCTGGCTGATAAATCTACCCATCTGCAAACATGTGTTATTTTTCATAAAATCATAATTAATATTTTCATTATTCAATATATTTGTTTAGGTGCCATGTGAAGTAGAAAGACTTACCTTGCTTTAACATGTTCTGTGGAGGAATTTAGCTTCTGACCAATAACCTATCAGCTTTCCTGGTGGCTCAGATGGTAAAGAATCAGCCTGCAAAGTAATCCAAAACCTGGATTGGATTACTGTGTTGAGAAGATCCACAGGAGAAGGGAATGGCTACCCACTCCAGTGTTCTGGCCTGGAGACTTCCATGAACAGAGGAGACTGGCAGGCTATAGTCCATGGAGTCACAAAGAATTGGACAGGACTGAGCGACTTTCACTTTCATTTCCAATAACCTATGGGTATTCTTTCAAGCCTGACCATAAGCAATTCCAAAGGCTATTTTTTTTTTTTTTTTTTTGCCACTGTCTGAAC
>NW_011495048.1:5294036-5294608 GCF_000754665.1 Bison bison bison | reverse complement strand
TATTTTTAAACTTTATAATATTGTATTAGTTTTGCCAAATATTGAAATGAATCCACCACAGGTATACCTGTGTTCCCCATCCTGAACCCTCCTCCCTCCTCCCTCCCCATACCCTCCCTCTGGGTCGTCCCAGTGCACCAGCCCCAAGCATCCAGTATCGTGCATCAAACCTGGACTGGCGACTCGTTTCATACATGATATTATACATGTTTCAATGCCATTCTCCCAAATCTCCCCACCCTCTCCCTCTCCCACAGAATCCATAAGACTGATCCATACATGAGTGTCTCTTTTGCTGTCTCATATAGGGTTATTGTTACCATCTTTCTAAATTCCATATGTATGCGTTAGTATACTGTATTGGTGTTTTTCTTTCTGGCTTACTTCACTCTGTATAATAGGTTCCAGTTTCATCCATCTCATTAGAACTGATTCAAATGTATTCTTTTTAATGGCTGAGTAATACTCCATTGTGTACATGTACTGCAGCTTTCTTATCCATTCATCTGCTGATGGGCATCTAGGTTGCTTCCATGTCCTGGCTATTATAAACAGTGCTGTGATGAACATTG
>NW_011495048.1:5278883-5293933 GCF_000754665.1 Bison bison bison | reverse complement strand
ATTGCTTGTAGACTTTTGGATCGCAGCCATTCTGACTGGCATGAAATGGTACCTCATAGTGGTTTTGATTTGCATTTCTCTGATAATGAGTGATGTTGAGGATCTTTTCATGTGTTTGTTAGCCATCTGTATGTCTTCTTTGGAGAAAGGCTTTATTTGGCCTGTCTCACAGGGGAAAAGCTGCCTTACTCACCAAAGATTTGATGTACAGCCAATGCATTGCAGTTTTTCAAGGTGGCTGCAGTCAAGGACTCAGCCTCATCTTCCCCACCACCCACTGACCATGCTCTGATGCAGATCTGAAGTCCTAGCCCAGGCACTTCCATCTACAGCACTCTATTTTGGGTCTTTCAGCAATGGGCTTTCAGAGGCAGACCTGCTGAGACCTCCTCTCTGCTGAAGGTAACAGACTTGAGTCTGGGATTAGCTGGTTAAATAAACCAAATTCTCAAAGCTGTAGTCTCCTTCATCGTGTCATACCCATCATGACAGCCAGCAGACATCTGGTCTGAAACTCTAGTCACCCATCAGTAAACCTCACATTTATATATTTTCCAGATCTTTTTCAAGTCTCACATTAGATTTCTCCAAAAAGAAAAGGAATCCTATCTAGATTTGGATAGAATTCCACAGCTAAATCAGGAGCTTCTAATCTATTAACATAGCCTGCATGGTGACTGTGGTGGGGAAAATCTCTTTGGTATGACATCACGATAAGCTGGGAAAGGCTGTCAACAAATTTTGTGCTCTTGCTAATAACACTAATGAAAGTTAAAATCTCACAAGATTTATTTTCTCAATATTATTATATTGACAAAAGGTATATAGGTGAGATAAAATAACATCTAGATATTTTTAAACTGAGAGAAGTTTCTCTTTTAATGAATGAATTGGTAGTGTTTATTCATAGTAATAAGAACAAATTAGAGCTTTTTGAATTTAAAGTAAATTAATTCATGGTAATTTTCTGGGAATTTTACTTTTGTTTGCTTTTTTCTAATATTTTAAATGCAAATCTCTATAGTCTTATATCATATAGGGACCATACTCATTATACATCGGTTAACCAATAAATTCGGTTCGGTTCGGTTCAGTCGCTCAGTCATGTCCGACTCTTTGTGACCCATGAATCACAGTACGCCAGGCCTCCCTATCTATCACCAACTCCCGGAGTTTACTCAGACTCACGTCCATTGAGTCAGTGATTCCATCCAGCCATCTCATCCTCTGTCATCCCCTTCTCCTCCTGCCCCCAATCCCTCCCAGCATCACGGTCTTTGCAAATGAGTCAACTCTTCGCATGAGGTGGCCAAAGTATTGGAGTTTCAGCTTTAGCATCAGTCCTTCCAATGAACACCCGGGACTGGTCTCCTTTAGGATGGACTGGTTGGATCTCCTTGCAGTCCAAGGGACTCTCAAGAGTCTTCTTCAACACCACAGTTCAAAAGCATCAATTCTTCAGCGCTCAGCTTTCTTCACAGTCCAACTCTCACATCCATACATGACCACTGGAAAAACCATAGCCTTGACTAGACGGACCTTTGTTGGCAAAGTAATATCTCTGCTTTTGAATATGCTATCTAGGTTGGTCATAACTTTCCTTCCAAGGAGTAAGCGTCTTTTAATTTCATGGCTGCAATCACCATCTACAGTGATTCTGGAGCCCCAAAAAATAAAGTCTGACACTGTTTCCACTGTTTCTCCATCTATTTCCCATGAAGTGATGGGACCAGATGCCATGATGTTAGTTTTCTGAATGTTGAGCTTTAAGCCAACTTTTCCACTCTCCTCTTTCACTTTCATCAAGAGGCTCTTTAGTTCTTCTTTACTTTCTGCCATAAGGGTGGTGTCATCTGCATATCTGAGGTTATTGACATTTCTCCCAGCAATCTTGATTCCAGCTTGTGCTTCTTCCAGCTCAGCGTTTCTCATGATGTACTCTGTATAGAAGTTAAATAAGCACGGTGACAATACACTGTCTTGACATACTTCTTTTCCTATTTGGAACCAGTCTGTTGTTCCATGCCCAGTTCTAACTGTTGCTTCCTAACCTGCATACAGGTTTCTCAAGAGGTAGGTCAGGTGGTCTGTAATTCCCATTTCTTTATGCTCCTAGTTGAATTGTAAATTTATGCACTCCCTCTGGAGTTTGTTTGCAATAGTGAAAATCTTAAAACTCTTTTATATATTTTTAGGGGGACATAACTTTATTCAAAATATGTACAAAAAGGTTTAATTATATAATCATTGTTCTATTTGAATGGTAAATAATTGGACATGACCTTAACATGTGGAAATAGTTTGAAGAAATTTATTTACATGGACAAGATCATGTGTTAAGCTATTATTGAAAAAAAATAGTATAGAATGAAAATATTATACAAACAAATATGCTCAAACATATTCTTGATTCTATAACAATACATTTCCATAATGATTAACTCTTACCTGTGGCTGGAGAGGGCATAATTATTATATTTCTTTGTTTCTATAACTTTTGGAATTTTCTACATTGATCAAATATGTTTCATTTACTATTGATAAGCTTGAAGATATACTCAAGATGTTACAAAAGATGTTACTCAAGAGATAAAAATTTAATCAAATACTCAAAGATTAAAAACATATACAATATCATATGGCCATTTATTATGTAATGATTATTAAATAGTTCATTAAAAATTTGTAAAATAGAAAAATAGATTAACAAAGTTTTAAAATAAAAAAAAACAGGAATAGAAATACACAGGAAATAAATTCTTCTAGCTGAAAAGATTTTACAAGAGATTTTTTCTAATATTCATAAAATATTGAGACTTTCTATTCTTTATAAATATAAAAAATAGTTGAAATAATCCCCACTTCATTTTACAACATTAATATAAGGTTGATAGTGAAATATGACAAATTCAGTTCAGTTCAGTTACTCAGTCATGTCTGACTTATTGTGACCCCATGAATCACAGCATGCCAGGCCTCCCTATCCATCACCAACTCCAGGAGTTCACTCAAACTCATGTCCATCAAGTTGGTGATGCCATCCAGCCATCTCATCCTCTGTTATCCCCTTCTCCTCCTGCCCCCTATCCATCCCAGCATCAGGGTCTTTTCAAATGAGTCAACTCTTCTCATGAGGTGGCCAAAGTATTGGAGTTTCAGCTTTAGCATCAGTCCTTCCAATGAACACCCAGGACTGGTCTCCTTTAGGATGGACTGGTTGGATCTCCTTGCAGTCCAAGGGACTCTCAAGAGTCTTCTCCAACATCACAGTTCAAAGGCATCAATTCTTTAGAGCTTGGCTTTCTTTATAGTCTAACTTTCACATCCATACATGACCACTGGAAAAACCATAGCCTTGACTAGATGGATGTTTGCTGGCAAAGTACTGTCTCTGCTTTTGAATATGCTATCTAGGTTGGTCATAACTTTCCTTCCAAGGAGTAACCATCTTTTAATTTCATGGCTGCAATCACCATCTGCAGTTATTTTGGAGCCCTCCAAAATAAAGTCTGACACTGTTTCCACTGTTTCCCCATCTATTTCTCGTGAAGTGATGGGACCAGATGCCATGATAGTGAAATATGACAAATTAGAAAATAACAAAAAATGAACAAGAATATTTTGGGGTATGCATGCAAAATTCTAAATATAATGAAAATCAGACTTACTAATGAATTTTGATAATACTAATTTAACAGAGGAAAAACAGAACTAATACCATATTGGAACTGCCTACTTTAGCCTATGTATTCTATTACTTCAGGCCTGCATGTCAAGAATTAAACATTAGAGAAATGTTTATTCACAAATAGCTTATTAAGTTCCCTTAAAAAAGTCCTCATTCCAAGGTCCTGGGTTAATTATGGCTATTACTTTTGTAGATGAGTTCAATTTCAGCCTAGAAACCTTGTGAATAAGCAGAAATAATAGTGGTAAAGTAAAAATAACTGCTAACAGTTTGAAGTTTTGCAGAAGCCTTGTGATATAGCCCAAGTAATCAAGCTCAGGAACAAAGAAATATTATGTCTCCTTGAAGTCCAGGTGACTCCAAGAAGTCTACTATCCTTGAAGCCCAGGTGACTCCAAGAACTCTGCTGTCTGCCCTTTCCCTTTAATTGTAACTCTTTCCACTTCCCCTTTTTCTTCAGAATAAAAGAAGCCTGAATTCTCTGCCTCATTAAGATGATTCTTTCAGACATCAGTCCACCAACTTCTCAGTTTGCTGACTTTTTGAATAAGTCACTTCCTTGCCCCAATACCCTGGCCTGTTCTACAGTGAAAAGTACAAGCTTGGACTTGATAAAGCTATAATTCAGTTCAGTTCAGTCACCCAGTTGTGTCTGACTGTTTGGGACCCCATGGATTGCAATACGCCAGGCTTCCCTGTCCATCACCAACTCCCAGAGCCTATTCATACTAATGTTTATAGAGTCAGTGAAGCCATCCAAACATCTCATCCTTGGTCATCTCCTTCTCATCCTGCCCTCAATCTTTCCCAGAATCAGGGCCTATTCCAATGAGCCAGGTCTTTACATAGGGTGGCCAAAGTATTGAAACTTCAGCATCAGTCCTTCCAATTCAGGAATCAATTCAGGACTGATTTTTATTAGGATGGACTGGTTTGATATCCATGCAGTCCAAGAGACTCTCAAGAGTCTTTTCCAACACCACAGTTCAAAAGCATCAGTTCTTCAACACTGAGTTTTCTTTAAAGTCCAACTCTCACATCCATACATAATTACTGGAGAAACCAAAGCTTTGACTAGCCGGACCTTTGTTGGCAAAGTAATGTCTCTGCTTTTTAATATGCTATCTACGTTGGTCATAACTTTTCTTCCAAGGAGCAAACATCTTTAAATTTCATGGCTTCAGTCACCATCTGCAGTAATTTGGAGCCCCAAAAATAAAGTTTGTCACTGTTTCTGTTGTTTCCTCATCTATTTACCATGAAGTGATGAGACTAGATGCCATGATCTTAGTTTTCTGAATGTTGAGTTTTAAGCCAACATTTTCACTCTCCACTTTCAATTTCATCAAGACCCACTTTAGTTCTTCTTCACTTTCTGCCATAAGGGTGGTGTCATCTGAATATCTGAGGTTATTGATATTTCTCCCAGCAATCTTGATTCCAGCTTGTGCTTCATCCAGTTCAGAATTTCCCATGATATAATCTTCATGTAAGTTAAATTAGCAGGGTGACAGTATATAGCCTTGACATACTCCTTTCCAAATTTGGAACCAGTCCATGTACAGTTTAACTGTTTCTTCTTGATCTGCATACAGATTTCTCAGGAAGCAGTACAGGTGGTCTGGTATTCCCATCTCTTTATGAATTTTCAACAGTTTTTTGTGATCCACACAGTCAAAGGCTTTGGAATAGTCAATAAAGCAGAACTAAATGTTTTTCTGGAACTCTCTCCTTTTCAATGATCCAACAGGTGTTGTCAATTTGATCTCTGGTTCCTCTGCCTTTTCTAAAACCAGTTTGAACGTCTGGAAGTTCATGGTTCACATGCTGTGAAGATTTGTTTGGGGAATTTTGAGCATTACTTTGCTAGCATGTGAGATTAGTGCAATTGTATGGTAGTTGTACCATTCCTGCATTGCCTTCCTTTGGGATTGAAATACTGATTTTTTCCAGTCTTGTGGTACTGCTGAGTTTTCCAAATTTGCTGGCATATTGAGTGCAGCACTTTTACAGCATCATCTTTTAGGATTTGAAATATCTCAACTGGAATTCCATCACCTTCACTAGCTTTGTTCCTAGTGATGCTTCCTAAGGCCCACTTGACTTCACATTCCAGGATGTCTGGCTCTAGGTGAGTGATCACATCATCGTGATTATATGGGTCATGAAGATCTCTTTTGTATAGTTCTTCTGTGTATTCTTGCCATCTCTTCCTAATATCTTCTGTTTCCATTAAGTCCATATCATCTCTTTATTAGGCTTTATTGAGCCCATATTTGCATGAAATGTTCCCTTGGTATCTCTAATTTTCTTAAAGAGCTCTCTGGTCTATCCCATTTTGTTGTTTTACTCTATTTCTTTGCATTGATTTCTGAGAAAGGCTGTCTTATTTCTCCTTGCTATTCTTTGTAACTCTGCATTCAGATGGATATATCATTCCTTTTCTCCTTTGTCTTTTGTTTCTCTTCTTTCCTCAGCTATTTGTAAGGCCTCCTCAGACAACCATTTTGCTTTTTTTCATTTCTTTTTCTCAACCCTCTCTCCATAGTTCTTTAGGCACTCTGTCTGTCAGGTCTAATCTTTTGAATCTATTTGTCACATCTACTGTACAATCATAAGGAAATTGATTTAGGTCTTGCCTGAATGGTCTAATGGTTTTCCTTACTTTCTTCAATTTAAGTCTGCATTTGGCAATAAGGAGTTCATGATCTGAGCCACAGTCAGCTCCCAGTCTTGTTTTTGATCACTGTATGGAGCTTATCCATTTTTGACTGCAAAGGATATAAACAATCTGGTTTCAGTATTGACCATCTAATGATGTCCATGTGTAGAATCTTCTCTTGTGTGGTCAGAAGAGGGTGTTTGCTATGACCAGTGTGATCTCTTGGCAAAACTCTATTAGGCTTTGCCCTGCTTCATTCTGTACTCCAAGGCCAAATTTGCCTGTTACTCCAGGTATTTCTTGACTTTTGCTTTTTCCTAATTTTGCATTCCAGTCCCCTCTAATGAAAAGGATATCTGTTTTGGGTTTTAGTTCTATAAGTTCTTGTAGATCTTCATAGAACCATTCAATTTCAGCTTCTTCAGCTTTACTGGTTGGGGCATAGACTTGGATTACTGTGATATTGAATGGTCTCTCTTGGAAATGGACCGAGATCATTTTGTTGTTTTTGAGAGTGCACCCAAGTACTCCATTTCAGACTCTTGTTGACTCTGAGGGCTACTCCACTTCTTCTAAGGGATTCTTGTCCATAGTAGTATATATAATGGTCATCAGAATTAAATTCATCCATTCCAGTCCATTTTACTTCACTGATTTCTAAAAGGTTGTTGTTCAATCGTACCATCTCCTGTTTGACCACTTCCAATTTGCCTTGATTCATGGACCTAACATTCCAGGTTCCTATACAATATTGTTCTTTACAGAATTGGACTTTATTTCCATCATCAGTCACATCCACAACTGGGTGTTGTTTTTGCTTTCACTTAGCCTCTTCAGTTGATGGTTGGATGCCATCACCTACTCAATGGACATGAGTTTAATCAGTCTCCGGGAGTTGGTGATAGACAGGGAAGCGTGCATACTGCCATCTATTGGGTTACAAAGAGTTGGACATGACTGAGCAACTGAACTGAACTGACAGCCTCTTCATTCTTTCTGGAGCTGTTTGTCTACTCTTGTTCAGTAGCAGATTGGGCACCTACTGACCTGTGGAGTGCATCTTTCAGAATCATATCTTTTCGCCTTTTCATACTGTTCATGGGGTTCTTGTGGTAAGAAAAAAAAAAATGAAGTTGTTTGGACCACGTTTTGTCAGAACCATGACCCATCTGTCTTGGGTCGCCCTACACAACATGGCTCATAGTTTCACTGAGTTAGACCATGCTGTGAGCCAAGTGATCAGTTTGTTTAGTTACAATGCGGAAGACCCGGGTTCAATCCCTGGGGTGGGAAGATCCTCTGGAGAAGGAAATGGCAATCCACTCCAGTACTATTGCCTGGAAAATCCCATGGACAGAAGAGCCTGGTAGGCTACAGTCCATGGGGTCGCAAAGAGTCGGACATGACTGAGTGACTTCACTTCACTTCAATTGTGGTTTCCATTCTATCTGCCCTCTGATGGATACGGATAACAGGCTTATGCAAACTTCCTGGTGGGAGGGACTGGCTGTGGGGGAATCTGGGTCTTGCTCTGATGTGTAAATCTTTAATCTGATTTTTTGTTGATGAGTGGAGCTGTGTTCCCTCCCTCTAGTTTGGCCTTAGGTAGTCATGGCGACTTCCTTCAAAAGGACTTATGCCAGGACTGCTGTATGCAGTGCCCCTAACCCCGCAGCAGGCCTCTGTTGACTCATGCTTCCACTGGAGACTCCTACACTGACAGGAAAGTCTGGCTCATTCTCTTGTGGGGTCACTGTTCCTTTCTCCTGGGTCCTGATGAGCACAAGGTTTTGTTTGTGCCCTCCAAGAGTCAGTTTCCCCAGTCTTGTGGAAGTTCTGTAATCAAATCCCACTGGCTTTCAAAGTCAAATTCCCTGGTGGTTCTCAGTCCTTTGCTTCCCTGGTGGCCCAGAGGTTAAAGCATCTGCCTGCAATGTGGGAGAACTGGGTTTGATCCCTGGGTTGGGAAGATCCCCTGGAGAAGAAAATGGCAACCCACTCCATTATTCTTGCCTGGAAAATCCCATGGACAGAGGAGCCTGGTGGGCTACAGTCCACTGGGTAGCAAAGAGTCGGACATGACTGAGCAACTTCACTTTCTCAGTCTTTTGCTTGGATCCCCAAGTTGGGAAATCTGTTGTGGGCCCTAGAACTTTCACAACTTTCCTGTGAAAGTTCTTTGGTGAATTATACCAAAGAACTTCTTTGGTATAATTGTTCTCCAGTTTGTGGGTTGTTTGCTCAGTGGCTCTGTAGTGGGGCTCACATACTGTACCTCCCAGGTCTGCTGCAGCCAGAGCCCCTGTCCCTGCAACAGGCCATTGCTGATCCGTGCTTCTGCACACAGAAGTTGCTCAGTTGTGTCTGACTCTTTGCAACCCCATGGATTGTAGCCCACCAGGCTCCTTGGCCCATGGGATTTTCCAGGCATGAATACTGGAGTGGGTTGCTGTTTCCTTCTCCAGGGTGCCTCTGCAGGAGATACTCAAACATTCAAAGGTAGGCCTGACTTATTCTCAAGTGAGGTCCCTGGCCTGGTGCACATGAGGTTTTGTTTCAGCCCTCCAAGTGTCTCTGGTGGTTATGGGGTTTGATTTTAAATGCAATTTTGCCCCTCCTACCATCTTAGTGCTTCTCCTTTGCTCTTGGACATGGGGTATGTCTTCTGGTGGGGTCCAAGATTCTCCTGTTAATGGTTGTTCAGCAATTACTTGCAATTTTGGAGTTCTCACAGGAGAAGATGAAAGCACATCCTTCTACTCCACATATTTCTGGAGGTGTTATTTGCGTTCTGCTCTTTGTTATTTGTGTTATTTGTTATTTCTTTTATTTGCATTCAAATAAGTTAATCAATGATAAGCTAAAATTGCCTTTCCTGCCATGAGGATTTTGCCTTTTTGACATTGTGCTAGCTCTAATGGGGTCCTTGATGTCCTTAATGATTCTGGGAATAAATGAAGTTCTGCAAGATCACCTCTCGAAAGTATTGATGTTTTGGATGTGATTTCCTACATCCTATTGTAGTCTATTTTAAGTAATGCAACACTATATTCCATCAATAAAGAATAAGAAAAAAACTAGGAACTAAAACCAAAACATTTCACAACTACCAATACCAGAAGTTAAATATATCTTTTCTAAAGAGTCTTTTATGTCTTGCATTATAGAATAGCTATGTTAATAGTTAAGATCTTTCTATATATTTTAAGTCATAAAGAATTATAAGCTTCTGGATCTATAATCATTTTTTTTTCTCTTTTTAAAAACTAAGCCTAAATCCATTGAAAGCACCTTCTCATGCTTGTGTAGCATCAGGGTATCTGTTACTGAGAGCTGATAATTAATCTCATCTTTCCCTTGTACCTTACATTTCTGTCTTAAATTCCCTCTGTCTTTCTAGCCATCTACAATCATATATATATATATATATATAACCATTTCTATCTGCCAGAAAGTATGAAATGTTTCAGTTTCCCACTGACCTCCTAGAAGCCAACACAATTTTCTTTTTCTTTCTGTTTTTTTTTTTTTAATCCTCAGTTTTACTGAGATATAATTGACATACAGCACTGTAGTAAGTTAAAGGTGTATAGCATAATGATTTGATTTACACATATTGTGAAATGATTACCACAATACATTTAATGTACCATTATTATCTATCATTTCAATAGAACCAAGCAAAACCCAAAACAATACTAAATGAAGAAAATATTTTTCCTTGTAATGAGAACTCTTAGGATTTACTTTCTTAATAAATTTCAAAAATACTATACAGTAATGTTGATTTCAGGCCTAATATGTGTTTATATATTTATATTTGCATTTTTCTACCTGACATTTACTTAGCATAATACCCTCCAGGTCCATTCATTTTATTGTAAACAGCAGGATTTCCTTCTTTTCATGGCTAAATATTAACCCTGGTATATTTTGTTTACTTCTAATACTTACTCAGAAGTAGAATTGCTAGATCATATGGTAATTCTATTTATAATTTTTAAAGAACCTCCTTACTACTTTCATAGTAGCTGCATCAACCTACAAGTCCAACAACAGTTCAATAAAGTTTCCTAATTTTTCCCACAACCTCATGAACACTTTTTATCTCTTGTCTTTTTGATGATAGCCATTTTTAACTAGCATTATATAGGATTTCATAGCCTTAATTTGCATTTTCTCTAATTATTAGTGATGCTGAGCATCTTTCAGTACCTGTTGAATATTTGTATATCTTCCTTGGAAAACTTTCTATTTATTTTTACCCATTTTTAATTAGATTATTTGTTTGGTTTTTACCATTGAATTTTATGAGTTCTGTATATATTTTGGAGGTAAACTTCTTTTCAGAGATATGATTTGCCGATATTTTCCCTTTTCTGTAAATTTCCTCTTTATTTTGTTGATTTTTTGTTGAATGTAATATTAATTTCTAGTTTTATATTACTGTGGTCAGAAAAGATACTTGGTGTGATTTCAGCAGTGTTCAAATTGCTAAGACTTGTTTCATGGCCTATCTCAAACTTGAAAATGTTCTATAAGCATTTGAGAAGAATCTGTCTTCTGAAGCTGTTAAATTGAATGTCAAATATATATGTATATATACACATTTGATCCATTTATTCTAAAATATGGTTGAAGTTCAATGTTTCCTTGATGATTTTCTTTCTGTATGATGTATCCTTGTTGAGCATGGGGTATTCAGGGTTCTGCAACTGTATTATTGTTTTGTTGTATTTTTGTATTATTAACATGGCTATTATTATTTTGTTGTCTATTTCTCCCTTCCTATGTTAATGCATTTAAGTTAATGCAGTAAGTGTTAATGCATTTAAGTTAATGCGGTAAGAACCTCCTTACTACTTTCATAGTAGCTGCATCAACCTACAAGTCCAACAACAGTTCAATAAAGTTTCCTTTTTTTCCCCACAACCTCATGAACACTTTTTATCTCTTGTCTTTTTGATAATAGCCATTTTTAACTAGCATTATATAAGATTTCATAGCCTTAATTTGCATTTTCTTTAATTATTAGTGATGCTGAGCACCTTTCAGTACCTGTTGAATATTTGTATATCTTCCTTGGAAAACTTTCTATTTATTTTTACTTACTTATTTTAATAAGTAACATCTTATTTGCTGCTCTACCTATCTGTTCCCTACCCCCAGTCATAGCACTCCCAATTTAGTACTCTGAAATCTGTGAGAGAGAAATGAATCTCTTCAATAGTTTGCGACACAGCTGGGAAAGTTGCATACTCACTTGCTAGCTCCCTTTCTCCATAGGTGAATTCATGGTCTATCATGTTTAACCTTGTCACCTTGGGGAAGGAGGAATGATGGCATGCTGTTCCTCTTACCTACTCATGTGAATCCAAATTTGTATTTTGTGTGTATGAGTGTGTGTGTGACATGGAGTACTGGAAGTTCTCTGTAAACCCGGACTTACACACAGATTCTTTTATCCCCAGTGTCTGACCAAGTCAGCATTCTGCAAGTGTTCCCAGACTGTCTGAGAGGTGCTGGCACTAGCTGACAGTCTCCTGTAGGGTCTATGGCCAAAACCAAAGTCTATCTGCCTATTACCTGATAGATATATAGGTGGTTGAGACTCCTCCCAGGTACCTTGTCATATGGTGCTGGGTCTCCTAACTCACATAGAGATACTTAATTTCATGGATAGATATCAGAATTTTGTTGTTGAATGTGAGGATCTGTAAAAACTAGGCATTACTGAGGCATCTATAGTGTGGACATGTTTCCTGTCCAATGTGTTTTGATTCTCTGTGGATCCATACTCATAAAATCAGTCCTGCTCATCTTGCACCCAGTGGTGCTTATCTACAACTACCAGGAGCCCTTTCTCCTATGTGACTGCACTTGTGAATGCAGTGTGTCGATTATTCACCTGCATGAGCACCATTCCCTATCAAGAATAGGTGATTTTATAATACTATAAGTACTCTTCCTATGTACTGCACTGACATTTAACTTTAAGTTTCTTTATCAGGAATGAAACAAAAAGATTTTGTGCTGAAATTGTATTATCATGGTATTTTAATAAATACCTTAAATTACCAAGCATACATTCTTAATACTTTATGTTAATCAATATTTCCAATACCATTCAAAATCCAGATTTAGAAGAAAGTTTAATGCCAGAAACCTTGAAACTAAGTGGTTCTTCTGTCATATATTTGCTATAACCTTCATTGTCTATATCTTGAATTCTCTTAAAATTATTGTGAAATAAAACAGGAAAGTATAGATATAGAAATTTTAAAACGTAGTCTATTCACCCAAGCCATTATTTGAAAGTTGTCAGTTCATTTCTCAGAAGGTCAACCAACAGTCAAAACAGGATACTAATCTTGAATTCAAGTTCACAGAGCAATTGTGACACCTATAAGAAGAATTATTAAACACAGTTTGTAAATTTGTGACAAAGACCCAGGTTGGGCCTAGTCTGTGTCTCTTACAAGAGTTTAAAATATGTCAGTCAATCCTGTCTGATAAGCAATGATGGGATTCAGATAATTCTTAAGAGTAAAATCTACAGGAAGAATCTTAATTATAAGAATAAATTTTACTTAACAGAACACATCTGTTCGCATACACTTTCCCAGTGGAACAGGGGAGTTCTGGTTTTGATAGTGCTAGATTTCCCTTATTTTCATTTATTATCACTCAGGTCCTTGGTGAGTTAGATCACGGATGTGAAGTATTTAAACAAGCATGTTAAAATCTACTTTAATAAACCTATGAGATACCTGAGCATATCCAAGCACATCAAAAAAAAAAAAAAAAAAAAAGGTCAATAATATTCCAGAGCTGTGAAACCTTCTAAGCTGCAAGGCCAAAAAAACACAAGTGAAACTAGGAAGCATAGTAGTATTGGCTACAGAAGAAGAGATAGTGATACCAGCCAGTGATGGTAAAAGCATGAATAGCAAAAGTTTTCAACACAGTTTGTAACACCTGATGGTATTAATAATGCCTGACAGTTTGGGCAGAGGTCACTTTGGAAGTAGAAAGTGAAAGTGAAAGTGGCTCAGTTGTGTCTGACTCTTTGCGACTCCATGGACCCTAGTCCATGGAATTCTCCAAGCCAGAATACTGGGTGGTAGCCTTTCTCTTCTCCAGGGGATCTTCCTAACCCAGAGATTGAACCCAGTCTCCTGCATTGCAGGCAGATTAAGTGTGGGTATATACTATATATAAGCTTTCTCCTGAAGATTTGTTTCTGAAAATAGAAAAGAGAGATAAGTATCACTGATAGGCATGAAACAAGACATATTTATGAATATATGTGACATTCTATATCTGGCTATTTAATTTGCATAGCAATCCCTACATCAGTTTTTGTTGTTGTTCAGTAGCTAAGCTGTTTGACTCTTTGACACTCCATGAACTGCAGCACGTCAGGCTTCCCTTTCCTTCACTATCTTCCTGAAAGTGAAAGTCACTCAGTCGTGTCTGACTCTTTGTGACCACGTGGACTATACAGTCCATGAAATTCTCCAGGCCAGAATACTGGAGTGGGTGGCCTTTCCCTTACTCCAGGGGATCTTCCCAACCCAGGGATCGAACCCAGTTTCCCACACTGCAGGCAGATTCTTTACCAGCCAAGCCATAAGGGAAGCCCTGATTACACAAACTTATGTCCACTGAGTCAGTGATGCATCCAACCATCTCATCCTCTGTTGCCCCCTTCTCCTCTTGCCCTCAATTTTTCCTAGCATCAAGGTCTTTTCCAATGAGTCAGCTCTTTGCACAGTAGGTGAGGGTAAACATAAGGGTGATGATGCTGTGAAAGTGCTGCACTCAATATGCCAGCAAATTTGGAAAACTCAGCCGTGGCCACAGGACTGGAAAAGGTCAGTTTCCATTCCAATCCCAAAGAAAGGCAATGCCAAAGAGTGCTCAAACTACCACACAATTGCACTCATCTCACACGCTAGTAAAGTAATGCTCAAAATTCTCCAAGCCAGGCTTCAGCAATACGTGAACTGTGAACTTCCAGATGTTCAAGCTGGTTTTAGAAACGGCAGAGGAACCACAGATCAAATTGCCAACATCCGCTGGATCATCAAAAAAGCAAGAGAGCTCCAGAAAAACATCTGTTTCTGCTTTATTGACTATGCCAAAGCCTTTGACTGTGTTGATCACAATAAACTGTGGAAAATTCTGAAAGAGATGGGAATACCAGACCACCTGACCTGCCTCTTGAGAAACCTGTATGCAGGTCAGGAAGCAACAGTTAGAACTGGACATGGAACAACAGACTGGTTCCAAATAGGAAAAGGAGCATGTCAAGGCTATATATTGTCACCCTGCTTATTTAACTTCTATGCAGAGTACATCATGAGAAATGCTGGACTGGAAGAAGCACAAACTGGAATCAAGATTGCCGGGAGAAATATCAATAACCTCAGATACATAGATAACACCACCCTGATGGCAGAAAATAAAGAAGAACTAAAGAGCCTCTTGATGATAGTGAAAGAGGAGAGTGAAAAAGTTGGTTTAAAGCTCAACATTCAGAAAACGAAGATCATGGCATCTGGTCCCATCACTTCATGGGAAATAGATGGGGGAACAGTGGAAACAGTAGTGTCAGATTTATTTTGGGGGGCTCCAAAATCACTGCAGATGGTGATTGCAGCCATGAAATTAAAAGATTCTTACTCCTTGGAAGGA
>NW_011495048.1:5278591-5278783 GCF_000754665.1 Bison bison bison | reverse complement strand
AACTGTGGTGTTGGAGAAGACTCTTGAGAGTCCCTTGGACTGCAAGGAGATCCAACCAGTCCATTGTGAAGGAGATCAGCCCTGGGATTTTCTTTGGAAGGAATAATGCTAAAGCTGAAACTCCAGTACTTTGGCCACCTCTTGCAAAGAGTTGACTCATTGGAAAATGCTCTGATGCTGGGAGGCATTGGG
>NW_011495048.1:5262420-5278491 GCF_000754665.1 Bison bison bison | reverse complement strand
GGAGGCATTGGGGGCAGGAGGAGAAGGAGATGGCAGAGGATGAGATGGCTGGATGGCATCACTGACTCAATGGACATGAGTTTGCATGAACTCTGGAAGTTGGTAATGGACAGGGAGCCTGGCATGCTGCAATTCATGGGGTTGCAGAGAGTTGGACATGATTGAGCAACTGAACTGAACTGAAATGAACTGATGTCCTCAACTTCTGTCAAAGCAACTTTGTGGGTTGATGAAAAAGTAGAATTGTGTATTTTATATACTTCTTAAAAAGTTGAATATTGGTATCATCTAAATTGAATTAGTTTAACCCTGTACTCAGTAGCATTTATGTATCTAGTCAACACTCTTTGCCTCTGTGAACATGTGCTTTGAAATTGGTTCCACTAGTTCACTTTATTAATATCTATTAGATATCAGTACTCTTGACCAGTGTGAAGACCTATCAATGTTTAAGATAGTTCTTTCTCTCAGAGAATTTTCAATTAGGCAAAAAAAAAAAAAAAATATATATATATATACATATATGTGTGTATATATATAATTAGTAATTTGTATCTTCTGATAGAATGCAGTGGAATTATTTTACTTCCGTAATTAGATTATTTTACATAATAAGAACCAATAATTAATTAAATTCAATAAATATTAAATGATCCTTTATTATGTACTGAACGCTATTTAGGTACTTAATGTACAACAGTGAAGGAAATAGACAAATATCCTTGCTGTATGAAGTTTACAGTTAGTGAGGAGACATATAAAAATGAACACATGAACAAATGATTAAAATAAATGAATGAAGAAATGCTATTCCATTCTGTGTTGAAGAGTAACACTGCTTTGAAGTATACTTAAGTCAAGGCTATGGTTTTTCCAGTAGTCATGTATGGATGTGAGAGTTGGACTGTGAAGAAAGCTGTGTGCTGAATAATTGATGCTTCTGAACTGTGGTGTTGGAGAAGTCTCTTGAGAGTCCCTTACACTGCAAGGGGATCCAACCAGTCCATCCTAAAGGAGATCAGTCCTGGGTGTTCTTTGGAAGGAATGATGTTGAAGCTGAAACTCCAATACTTTGGCCACCTCATGTGAAGATTGACTCACTGGAAAAGACTCCGATGCAGGGAGGGATTGGGGACAGGAGGAAAAGGGGATGACAGAGGATGAGATGGCTGGATGGAATCACCAACTCAATGGATGTGAGTTTGAGTGAACTCCAGGAGTTGGTGATGGACAGGGAGGCCTGGCGTGCTGTGATTCATGGGGTCGCAAAGAGTCAGACATGACTGAGCAACTGAACTGAACTGAACTGAACTAAGTTATAATTGCTCATAGGGATATATGGGCTGGGAAAGTGATTTTTCTTTTATTTTCAATAGGATGATAAGTAAAGGTATCTCTGAGAGGTTAAAACTCAAGTAAAAACCTGAAAAAGGTTAGCAATACATATATTTGGAGAATATATATATATATATATATATATTTTTTTTAGGTAGCATAATATTTAAGTGAAAAGCCTTGAAGCAAGAACATATCATCCCAGTAAAAGGAAACACAAAGAGCTCAGTTTATCTCAAACAGAATAATATAAAGGGAGACTAACAGGAGATGACTCAAGAAAGGTAAGGGAATTTGTAAGCCCTTGGGAAGTCTTTGGCTTATACCCTGAGAGAATTGAGAAGGCATTAGAGGGTTTGAGCAAATTAATGCCTTGAACTGACTTATAGCTTAACAGGATTACTCTTGTTGTTATGTACCAAGTGGAAAACAGAAAGGCAAGTGCAGAAGCAAAGACAACATAGAGGGCAACTGCAACACTCCAGATAAGAGACGATCATGGCCTGAAACAGTGAGATAAAGATATGTACTCAGACTGTTGAAATGTTTTGAAGATACAACTGACAGTACTTACAGATGTATTGGTAATGGGATGTGAGATGAGAGAAGTCAAGGCAGTATCTCAGATATTAGCATTTAGCTGAGAGAAGGAAAATGTACCCACTTATATACTTTTGACAAGATTGTGAAAAGATTATAGTTGGAGATAAGAGCAGTAGGTCTGTGTATACTTAAAGTTACATATTTCAATAAAGTTTAATATAAAATATGGAATTAGTTATTATGGCTGCAATGGAAATATAAAAGGTATTGGAAGTTCTAATGCTAAGTGATGATATTGATAGAGAAAGAGAGAAAGGGAGAGAGAGAGAAAGAAGAAAATAAGCTAGTATTGCATTTAGAGACCAAGGAAATAAGTTGAAATAGTGAAGGAATAATTATTGAGGTAGGAAAAACAGGATTTTTTTCTTTTACTGAACCCAAGTGAAGAAAGTGTTTCCATGAGAAGACAGGAATCTTTAAACAGTTGTTGGTACATTAATTTACTAAAAAAAAAAAAAAAAATCATAGATTCTAAATATACAGTTATATATAATTAAATATTTATAAATAACATGTGCTACTCTCAAGATTGGGTATGCAAAAGAGTATGAACTGAAATTTTGTACAGTATAGCTAAAATAATACCTTGCTTAGAAGGAAATGGCAACCCACTCCAGTATTCTTGCCCTGAAAATCCCATGGACAGAGGAACCTGGTGGGCTACAGTCCATGGGGTCACAGAGTCAAACACCACTGAGTGACTAAACTTAAACTAATTTTCTATTATTCATATTATTACCAACAGGGATGAATTTAATCTTTCTTTTTCTCAATGAAAAAATAGCAAGTGTTTAAGCATTTTTACAGATTATACTACATTCACCAAAATATATTAGAATCACAAATTTAAATGAAGTAAAATATGTAATTAAATATTTTAAATTAACATATTAATTGCCCAATCTCTTTCTTTTTCTTCTCCATTGTACTACACACTAATATGTCATGATGAGACCTATTTCCTATAGAGAAGTGGAATTATTATGCATGGAATTATCTTTTTAGTCTAAATTATTGTGCACATGTTTATAAGTAAATGAAAAAATCTCTATTTTCTCTTTTATTAATTCAGTCTTTCTATATAAATCAAAACTTGCAAGGAAAAAGCAATAGCATTTTCTTTAAGGTTACAGTGAAAGTCTACATATGCTAGATAATACAATCTAAAGAATTTTCTTAAATATATTTATGCAAAATACAATATTGCACAATGCAATATCATATCAAAAGATAAACTTGTATAGGAACATATTTTATGTATTAGAGAAAGGGAAGCCATATAAGATTCAGAAGTATTTTTGTCCAAAGGGTTATATATGTATTTTCTAATTGCGCAAATTATCTTCATAGAATTCCTTGAAAAGTTTTGAAATATGTAAGTAATCTACAAATCACAAGAGCATAGCATAGTCATGGAGCATAAGCTACCATTACTAAAGAGAACCCTTACAGTCCTAAGAAGTGAAAATGTCTACATTCTTAAATTCCTGAAATCACTCTGAAAACAAATTTTATAAATATAAAAATATTTTTAAAACTCATAAGATAAATAAATTTCCATCATTTTGATTAAATAAAATGATTGAAAAAATACCCCATAGATAATTTTCTGCATCATGCTATTGCTGGTTAGTAGATTTTAGGTAGGAAAATATAGGTTTACATTTTCTATCTAATTCAGAAGAAGTAAAAAATGTATATATAAAATGTATATATAATTTTTATGTCATCTAGAAACAAATGGTTTCTGAATTCACATTTTAAGCTGATGGTAGAGTATTTCACAGAGGTTTACGTAGAGAGCTCTCAGGAAAATTGATTCTTCCTTAATCATACCAACTGTTGCCAATATCAAGTAATTCCAGGAGGGATTTTTCTCTCATATAGGCAACAGCTGCATAATGACTCTGATGAGCCCTCAAAATGGGGGATATGTGCCCTAGATGTCCATTTCCTACTTAAAAATCAACTGACCAGGACCTAAGTGAGCACATGCTATTGTAGCCAAGTGCCTAATGTCATTTGCCTCTAAGTTTCATTATCTAGTATCCTTTGAAATATGATTTATAAACTATCTTTTATTCTTTATGTGTAAATTCTGAAAGCAAGAGAAGGTAGTTTTTTTCTTTGTATGCTTCTTAAGTAATACAAAGTATTGCATTAGAAACATAAAGCAATGTACTCCTTATTTATAATGTATCATTCTACAAATTATTATGAAAAGTAATCCTAAATTGGCGCAAAGTAAAACAAACCCAGTAAAAGAAACTTAAAAACTTACCTTTAGCATTTGTTGAAGAGCTGGTTTGGTGGTGCAGAATTCTCTGAGCTTTTCCTTGTCTGTAAAGCTTTTAATTTCTCCTTCATATTTGAATGAGATCCTTGCTGGGGACAGTAATCCGGGTTGTAGGTTTTTCTCTTTCATCACTTTAAGTATGTCCTGCCATTCCCTTCTGGCTTGAAGAGTTTCTATTGAAAGATTACTGTTATCATTATGATATGAAGATCCCCTTGTAAGTTATTTTTTTTGTTTTTCCCTTGCCGCTTTTAATATTTGTTCTTTGTGTTTCATCTTTGCTAATTTGATTAATATGTGTCTTGGGGTGTTTCACCTTGGGTTTATCCTGTTTGGGACTCTCTGGGTTTCTTGTACTTGGCTGGCTATTTCCTTCCCCGTTTTAGGGAAGTTTTCAACTATTATCTCCTCAAGTATTTTCTCATGGCCTTTCTTTTTGTCTTCTTCTTCTGGGACTCCTATGATTCAAATGTTGGGGCACTTAACATTGTCCCAGAGGTCTCCGAGGTTGTCCTCATTTCTTTTAATTCTTTTTTTCTTTTTTCCTCTCTGCTTCATTTATTTTCACCATTCTATCTTCTACCTCACTTATCCTATCTTCTGCCTCAGTTATTCTACTGTTGGTTCCCTCCAGAGTGCTTTTGATCTCAGTTATTGCATTATTCATTATTGATTGACTCTTTTTTATTTCTTCTATGTCCTTGTTAAACTTTTCTTGCATCTTCTCAATCCTTTTCTCCAGACCATTTATCTGTAACTCCATTTTGTTTTCAATAATTTGGATCATTTTTACTATCATTTTTCCAAATTATTTTTCAGGTAGACTCCCTATCTCCTCCTCTTTGGTTTGGTTTGGTACAGATGGCTAACAAACACATTAAAAGATGCTCAACATCACTCATTATCAGAGAAATGCAAATCAAAAGCACAATGAGGTACCATCTCATGCTGGTCAGAATGGCTGCTATCAAAAAGTCTACAAACAATAAATGCTGGAGAGGGTGCAGAGGAAAAGGAACCCTCTTACACTGTTGGTGGGAATGCAAACTAGTATAGCCACTATGGAAAACAGTGTGAAGATTCCTTAAAAAACTGGAAATAGAACTGCCATATGACCCAGCAATCCCACTACTGGGCATACACGCTGAGGAAACCAGAATTGAAAGAGACATGTATACCCCAGTATTCATTGCTGTGCTATTTACAATAACCTGGACATAGAAGTAACCTAGATGTCCATCAGCAGATGAATGGATAAGAAAGCTGTAGTACATATACACAATGGAATATTACTCAGCTATTAAAAAGAATGCATTTGAATCAGTTCAAATTAGGTAGATGAAACTGGAGCCTATTATACAGAGCGAAGTAAGTCAGAAAGAAAAACACCATTACATTACGTTAACGCATATATATATGGAATTTAGAAAGATGTATGGCAAAATCAATACAATATTGTAAAGTAATTAACCTCCAATTAAAATAAATAAATTTATATTAAAAAAAAGAAAGTTGGTAACAATGACCCTATATGAGAGACAACAAAAGAGACACAGATGTAAAGAATAGGCTTTTGGACTCTGTGGGAGAAGGCAAGGGTGGGATGATTTGAGAGAATAACACTGAAACATTTATGTTATCAAATGTGAAATAGATCACCAGTCCAGGTTTGATGCATGAGATAGGGTGTTCAGGGCTGGTGCACTGGGATGACCCTGAGGGATGAGATGGGGAGGGAGCTGTGAGGGAGGGTCAGGATGGGGAACACATGTACACCCATGGCTGATTCATGTGAATTTATGGCAAAAACCACCACAATATTGTAAAGTAATTAGCCTCCAATTAAAATAAAAATAAATAAATAATAAAAATAAAAACTTACCGTCAGGACTTCCCTGACAGCTCAGTTGGTAAAGAATCCACCTGCAATGCAGATGACCCCTGTTTCATTCCTGGGTCAAGACTATCCGCTGGAGAAAGGATAGCCTACCCACTCCAGTATTCTTGGGCTTCCCTTGTGCCTCAGCTGGTAAAGAATCCACCTGCAATGCAGAAGACCTGGGTTTGATTCCAGGTTGGGAAGATCCCCAGGAGAAGGGAAAGGCTACCCACTCCAGTATTCTGGTCTGAAGAATTCCATGCACTGTATAGTTCATGGGGACTCAAGGAGTTGGGCAAGACTGAGTGACTTCCACTTTCACTAAACAGTGAAAGGAATCCAAAGTGTTTATATAACTCTACTTTCATACTTTGTCTTTGTGGAAAAACATTAATTAAACATTATAAGAAATAAAGTATTATTTGTAATTTTAATACTGTGGTTAACATCTTGATTACACTCTTTTCTGATATAGCCTTAAATTAGGATTTCATCATACATGGTATTTATAAATTTATTTATTTATTTTTATGTTGTGATAGCTTAGTTGGTAAGGAATCCAACTTCAATAAAGGAGACCCTGGTTCCATTCATGGGTTGGGAGGATTCTGTGGAGAAAGGATAAACCACCCACTTCAGTATTCTTGGGCTTCCCTCGAGCCCAGCTGGTAAAGAATCTGCCTGCAATATGGGAGACCTGGGTTTGATCCCTGGGTTGGGAAGATCCTCTGAAGTAAGGGAAAGGCTACCCACCCCAGTATTCTGGCCTGTATATTTCTATGGACTACAGTCAACGGGGTCACAATGAGTTGGACATGATTGAGTGACTTTCACTTTCATGTAAAGAAAAATTTTTGATGACTAAAGAGTATTTAGAGAGACATGCTTAACAAAAAGTCCGGTAGGGAACATGTAGTTGCTAAATCAAAACAAATATTGACTGGAAACTATCAGTACACTTGATTCAGCCAGACACCTAAATATCATTAAGTATGTATTACATGGGATGAATACTTAGAAATCAATTTTAACCACTTTTTCTAATTTTCTGTTGTTAGTGGCGGTGGTTTGTATTTTGTTAACAGTAAAAATAATGCAGAATAATGTTTCAGAAAACTGATTTATCATTAATAAGATATGAATATTGTTTGTATATATGATCAAGTGATATAATTTGAACAAATAATTTAATGTTTATTTCTGTAGTTTTAATCATCTTGTTTGTAAAAATGGAACTAAAAACTGGAAACATCACAGGAACACCCTATGAAATGACATAGTCTTATATGTTAGCCTGGTGCCAATTAATAAGGAATTGGATATTTTCACTCCAAGACCATGGACAGGTCAATAATGACCTTTTCAACTTCATACAGTGAGTTCTAGTTAGTGCAATAACAAAATAAAAAGAAATAAGATGTATACAATTTAAAAAGGAAGAAATAAACTGGCTTTAAACTCAAATGACAAGATGGTCTACATAAGATAATCCCAAGGAATCGAAAGGTAAACTCCTGACACATAAGCAAATATAGATTGCAGGATACAAATCATCCTCTTCTCCTTCCCTCAGTCTTTCCCAGCATCAGGATCTTTTCCAATGAGTTGGCTCTTCGCATCAAGTGGCTAAAGTATTGGAGTTTCAACTTCAGCATCAATCCTTCTAATGATTATTTAAGGTTAGGTTTCTTCAGGATTGATTGGTTTGATCTCTTTGTAGTCCAGTTCAGTTCAGTTCAGTTTGTCGCTCAGTCGTGTCAGACTCTTTGTGACCCCATGAATCACACCATGCCAGGCCTCCCAGTCCATCACCAACTCCTGGAGTTCACTCAGACTCACGTCCATCGAGTCAGTGATGCCATCCAGCCATCTCATCCTCTGTCATTCCCTTTTCCCCCTGTCCCCAATCCCTCCCAGCATCAGAGTCTTTTCCAATGAGTCAACTCTTTGCATGAGGTGGCCAAAGTACTGGGGTTTCAGTTTTAGCACCATTCCTTCCAAAGAACACCCAGGGCTGATCTCCTTTAGGATGGACTGGTTGGATCTCCTTGCAGTCCAAGGGACTCTCAAGAGTCTTCTCCAACACCACAGTTCAAAAGCATCAATTTTTCGGTGCTCAGCCTTCACAGTCCAACTCTCATATCCATACATGACAGCTGGAAAAACCATAGTCTTGACTAGAGGTACCTTAGTTGGCAAAGTAATGTCTTTGCTTTTCAATATACTATCTAGGTTGGTCATAACTTTTCTTCTAAGGAGTAAGCGTCTTTTAATTTCATGGCTGCAGTCATCTTCTGCAGTGATTTTGGAGCTCAAAAAAAAAAAAAAAATAAAGTCTGACACTGTTTCCACTGTTTGCCCATCTATTTACCATGAAGTGATGGGACCAGATGCCATGATCTTAGTTTTCTGAATGTTGAGCTTTAAGCCAACTTTTTCACTGTCCTCTTTCACTTTAATCAAGAGGCTCTTTAGTTCTTGTTAGCTTTCTGCCATAAGGATGGTGTCATCTGCATATATGAGGTTATTGATATTTCTCCTGGCAATCTTGATTCCAGCTTGTGCTTCTTCCAGCCCAGTGCTTTTCATGATGTACACTCCATAAAAGTTAAATAAGTAGGGTGAGAATATACAGACTTGACATGCTCCTTTTCCTATTTGGAACCAGTCTGTTGTTCCATGTCCAGTTCTAACTGTTGCTTCCTGACCTGCATACAGGTTTCTCAGGAGGCAGGTCAGGTGGTCTGGTATTCCCATCTCTTTCAGAATTTTCCACAGTTTATTGTGATCCACACAGTCAAAGGCTTTGGCATAGTCAATAAAGCAGAAATAGATGTTTTTCTGGAACTCTCTTGCTTTTTCCATGATCCAGCAGATGTTGGCAATTTGATCTCTGGTTCCTCTGCCTTTTCTAAAACCAGCTTGAACATCTGGAAGTTCACATTCACATATTGCTGAAAACTGACTTGGAGAATTTTGAGCATTACTTTACTAGCGTGTGAGATGAGTGCAATTGTGCGGTAGTTTGAGCATTCTTTGGCATTGCCTTTCTTTGGGATTGGAATGGAAACTGACCTTTGCAGCCCTGTGGCCACTGCTGAGTTTTCCAAATTTGCTGGCATATTGAGTGCAGCACTTCCCCAGCATCATCTTTCAGGATTTGGAATAGCTCAACTGGAATTCCATCACCTCCACTAGCTTTGTTCGTAGTGATGCTTTCTAAGGCCCACTTGACTTCACATTCCAGGATGTCTGGCTCGGGGTGAGTGATCACACCATCGTGATTATCCTGGTCATGAAGATCTTTTTTGTACATTTCTTCTGTGTATTCTTGCCACCTCTTCTTAATATCTTCTGTTTCTGTTAGGTCCATACCATTTCTGTCCTTTATCGAGCCCATCTTTGCATGAAATCTTCCCTTGGTATTTCTCATTTTCTTGAAGAGATCTCTAGTCTTTCCCATTCTGTTGTTTTCCTCTATTTCTTTGCATTGATCACTGAGGAAGTCTTTCTTATCTCTTCTTGCTATTCTTTGGAACTCTGCATTCAGTTGCTTATATCTTTCATTTTCTCCTTTGCTTTTCACTTCTCTTCTTTTCACAGCTATTTGTAAGGCCTCCTCAGACAGCCATTTTGCTTTTTTGAATTTCTTTTCCATAGGGATGGTCTTAATCCCTGTCTCCTGTACAATGTCACAAACTTCCATCCATAGTTCATCATGCACTCTATCTATCAGATCTAGGCCCTTAAATCTATTTCTCACTTCCACTGTATAATCATAAGGGATTTGATTTAGGTCAACCCTGAATGGCCTAGTGGTTTTCCCTACTTTCTTCAATTTAAGTCTGAATTTGGCAATAAGAAGTTCATGATCTGAGCCACAGTCAGCTCCTGGTCTTGTTTTTTTTGACTGTATAGAGCTTCTTCATCTTGGCTGCAAAGAATTTAATCAATCTGATTTCAATGTTGACCATCTGGTGATGACCATGTGTAGAGTCCTCTCTTGTGTTGTTGGAAGAGAGTGTTTGCTATGACCAGTGCATTTTCTTGGCAAAACTATTAGTCTTTACCCTGCTTCATTCCGTATTCCAAGGCCAAATTTGCCTGTTACTCCAGGTGTTTCTTGACTTCCTACTTTTGCTTTCCAGTCCCCTATAATGAAAAGGACATCTGTTTTGGGTGTTAGTTCTAGAAGGTCTTGTAGGTCTTCATAGAACCGTTCAACTTCAGCTTCTTCAGCATTACTGGTTGGGGCATAGACTTGGATTACTGTGATACTGAATGGGGTGAATTTAACTCAGATAACCATGATATCTACTACTGTGGGCAGGAATCCCTTAGAAGAAATGGAGTAGCCATCATGGTCAACAAAAGAGTCTGAAATGCAGTACTTGGATGCAATCTCAAAAACGACAGAATGATCTTTGTAGTCCAAGGGACTCTCAAGCGTCTTCCCCAGCACCATAATTTAAAAGCATCAGTTCTTGGGTGCTCAACTTACTTTGTGGCCTAACTCTCACATCCATACATGACTACTGGAAAAACCATAGCTTTGACTAGACAGACCTTTGTTGGCAAAGTAATGTCTCTGCTTTAATATGCTGTCTAGTTTGGTCATGGCTTTTCCAAGGAGCAAGCATCTTTTAATTTCATGGCTGTGGTCATCATCTGCAGTGATTTTGGAGCCCAAAAATGTAGTCTCTCACTGTTTCCATTGTTTCCCCATCTATTTGCCATGAAGTGACAAATGATCTTAGTTTTCTGAATGCTGAGTTTTAAGCCAACATTTTCACTCTCTTTCAACTTCATCAAGAGCCTCTTTAGTTACTCTTCACTTTTTGCTGTTAGGGTCATCATCTGCATAACTGAGATTCTTTATATTTTTCCCAGCAATCTTGATTCTAGTTGGTGATTAACCCAGCCTGGAATTTCACATGATGTACTCTGTATATAAGTTAAACAATCAGGGTGACAATATACAGCCTTGACATATTCCTTTCTCAACTTTTAATCAATCCATTATTCCATGTCAGCTTCTAACTGTTGCTTCTTGACCTACACACAGGTTTCTCAGGAGACAGGTAAGGTGGTCTGGCATTTCCATCTCTTTAAGAATTTCCCACAGTTTGTTGTGATCCACACATTCAAAGTCTCTGGAACTCTGAGAGCAGACTTATGGAGCTTATTCTTGATTACCTCAAGAAAGATCTATTAGGGCAGACTTTTTTTTTCTTTTTTTTAAGTGGTACATAGGACTCTAAACTTTCAACATGTTTCACTAACTCTTAAGCCATTGAGTATTCTTTTTGATGGAAACTTTTAATGAAGCTTTGAAAGTGTTAGTTGTTCAGCCATTTCCAACTCTTTGTCACAACAGGGACTATACCCCCTCAAGCTTCCTCTTTCCATGGAATTCTCCAGGCAAGAATACTGGAATGGGTAATCATTCCCTTCTCCAGAGGATCTTCCCAAACCAGGAATTGAACCTCTTTTTTTTTTTTTTTTCTATTGCAGGCAGACTCTTAACCATCTAAGTCACTGTCTCAATTTTTAATGAACTAATCATTACATTTGTTTACAATTTGCTTGTCTATTACATTAAAAAATGTATTCAGAGCCAAGCAAACATACAGACTTCCCTGGTTGTCTAGTGGTTAAGAATCCACCTGCCAGTGCAGGAGGTATGGGTTTGATCCTTGGTCCCGGAAGATCCCACATGCATCAGGGCAACTAAGCCTATGCACCACAACTATTGAACACACACTTTAGAGTGTGCAAGCTGCAACTACTGAAGCCTGTGTGCTCTGAAGACCATGCTGTGCAGCAAAGAGTATCCCTCAATTGCTGTAACTAGAGAAAGCCCCCGAGCTGCAACAAAGACCCAGGGCAACCAAAAATAAATAAATAAATAAATAAAATGAAAATAAAACTTTGGAAAAAGAACAAGACAACCATAAATGTAATCTATGTAGATTTGTTATGATCAACATATCACCTCACAGTTACCATTGTGTGTGCATGGGGAAGGGATGAGAACACTTGAGATTTACTGTCTTAGTAAATTTTGAGTATACAATGTGTTGTTATTAGTTATAGTTACCACAACTAGAAATTATTTCCAGAACTTATTCATCTATAGCTGAAAGCATGTATCTTTTGACCAGTATTTTCCATTTCTATCAAGCTCGAGCATTGATCCTAATAACATCATTCTTTCTGCTACTATAAGTTTGATATTTTTAGATTTTGCATACAAGTAAGACCATGAACTATGTGCCAGTATAACTTCTCTTAATACAATATTCTTCAGGTTTATCCATGTTGCTATAAGCAGCAGGATTCCTCCTGTTTTTTACGATTGAAAATACTCTACTGTGTATGTATGCCCTGTTTTCCTTACCCATTCATTTTTGAAAAGACAATTCAGTTGTTTCCATATCTTGGTTACTATGGATAATTTTGCAGTGAATATGCGGGTACAGATATGTGCTCAATTATATTTTTTCATAATGATGTTTGAGTCACTTACTGGCTAGAGTTAATGACAGGCAGTAATAATCTCTATTTCCAAGTGCCATATTTGGTGAATATCTGGAGGAGGAAGAGGAGAAAGAGGGTGAAAAGGGGGCATGTTTAGCAATAAAGAGCCAAAAAGAGATATAGTTTAGATTTTTTTCTTTCTTTAAACCAATTAAAATTATCATAAATATGTCTTGTTAAATATATTATAAAAATGACTTCTGGCTGAAACACAATTTATCTCCGGAATGTCTGCAGCAGCCAGTTACCAGGCAGAGTGTGCATACTCACTCCAGCTAATCCTCTGTTTCACCAGAGGTTGATTATGAGGCTCAAAATAGAGAATTATTTCTTCAGGTTGTACTTGATTTCTCTAAATCCCTTTGTTCCACATTACACTTCATCTGCTTTATTTATGTTCCATTCTTGGCATTAGGTATTCCCTGGATATTCATTATGCCACTAAGAAAAATGAATATAATTGATAAATGAACTATAGCTAGCAGCTGCTTTCTTTCCATCTATCAGCTTGATTCTCTACTTCTGCACATGGCCAAACAGCTAAATTTGTCATGATTCCCCAGTTCTCTAGCAATCTGATGATAGTTGTATCATATACTAATCCAACTAAATATATTTATAACATCTTTATCTTTTAAAGAACAGATAGGATTATAAAGTAATATGGAAAAATATACTCATGACTCTGAGAAGAAATGGAAAAAATAAAACCTGAAACAAAACACCATGTGTACCATCTCTCTTTTGAATAATTTTTGTTCCCAACATACTTTATTTTTTAGAATTCACTTTCTGAGGTGCTGAATGACAAATTATACTCTAAATAAATTAGTTGCATGAGTTTATTGTGGAATTAAACATGTTCACTCTAAAAAGTGCTGACAAATAAAATGTAGGATGAACAGATAAATTTAATATTTGGAAAAAAATAAACACTTAATATAAAATGCCCCAAATACTGTATGGGACATACATATAAAATATAGGTTATTTATCTGATAATCAATTTAGTTTTTTTATTTTCTGGAAATTTTTCCTGTAGATTAGCTTAACTCAGTGTATTTTTTCACCTTGGGAGAAATCAATGCTCTTTTTAATTCCAGCTGTTGCTTCTAGGTTAATTTTTTTCCTCTCAAAAAATAAACAAACAAAAAAAATTATTGTAAACATATTTCCTATATTCCTTCCCAGTACATGTAATCTTCTGACCTGTGTAGAAAGTTAGCAGCCATCATTTGGAATTCAAAACCTTAGTCTCATCATGTTTTATCCTTTTATTTGATGCCTTACCTTAGAATCTTCCTTCTTTGATGAACTAAGAAAAGAAATTAATTCACAGAAGGGGAGAGAATAATGTCTTTCTGGATCTCTACATCTTCATGCCAAAACTTGCTTTCTATTATTTTGTCTTTAATTTTTTAAAATAAATTATTTTATTGAAGGATAATTGCTTTACAAAATTTTGTCATTTTCTGTGAATCTTCAACATGAATCAGCCACACATATATACATATAACCCCTCCCTTTTGAACTTCCCTCCTATCTCCCTCTTCATTCTAGCCCTCTAGGTTCACACTGAGCCCCTGTTTTAGTTTCCTGAGCCATAGAGCAAATTCCCTTTGGCTATTTATTTTACATACGGTAATGTAAGTTTCCATGTTACTCTTTCCATATATCTCACCCTCTCCTCCCCTCTCCCCTTGTCCACAAGTCTATTCTCTATGTATGTTTCTCCACTGCTGCCCTGTAATTCTTCAGTACCATTTTTCTAGATTCTATACATATACATTAGAATATGATATTTATCTTACTCTTTCTGACTTACTTCACTCTGTATAATGGGTTCTAGGTTCATCCTCCTCATTAGAACTGACTCAAAGGAGTTCCTTTTATGGCTGATTAATAATCCATTGTGTATATGTGCCACAATTTCTTTATTCATTCATCTGTCAATGAACATCTTGGTTGCTTCCATGTTCTAGTATTGTAAGGAGTGCTGCAATGAACAATGAGGTCAGTCAGTCAGTTCAGTTCAGTCGCTCAGTCGTGTCTGACTCTTTGCGACCCCATGAATTGCAGCACGTCAGGCCTCCCAGTCCATCACCAACTCCCGGAGTTCACTCAGACTCACGTCCATTGAATCAGTGATGCCATCCAGCCATCTCATCCTCTGTCGTCCCCTTCTGCTTCTGCCCCAACCCCTCCCAGCATCAGAGTCTTTTCCAGTGAGTCAACTCTTCGCATGAGGTGGCCAAAGAACTGGAGTCTCAGCTTTAGCATCATTCCTTCCAAAGAAATCCCAGGGCTGATCTCCTTCAGAATGGACTAGTTGGATCTCCTTGCAGTCCAAGGGACTCTCAAGAGTCTTCTCCAACACCACAGTTCAAAAGCATCAATTATTCGGCGCTCAGCCTTCTTCACAGTCCAACTCTCACATCCATACATGACCACAGGAAAAAGCATAGCCTTGACTAGTCGAACATTTGTTGGCAAAGTAATGTCTCTGCTTTTGAATATGCTATCTAGGTTGGTCATAACTTTCCTCCCAAGAAGTAAGCGTCTTTTAATTTCATGGCTGCAGTCACCATCTGCAGTGATTTTGGAGCCCAGAAAAATAAAGTCTGACACTGTTTCCACTGTTTCCCCATCTATTTCCCATGAAGTGATGGGACCAGATGCTATGATCTTTGTTTTTTGAATGTTGAGCTTTAAGCCAACTCTTTCTCTCTCCACTTTCACTTTCATCAAGAGGCTTTTTAATTCCTTTTCACTTTCTGCCATAAGGGTGAGCTCACCTGCATATCTGAGGTTATTGATATTTCTCCTGGCAATCTTGATTCCAGCTTGTACTTCTTCCAGTCCAGCATTTCTCATGATGTACTCTGCATATAAGTTAAATAAGCAAGATGACAATATACAGCTTTGACGAACTCCTTTTCCTATTTGGAACCAGTCTGTTGTTCCATGCCCAGTTCTAACTGTTGCTTCCTGACCTGCATACATAGAGTGCCTGATGAACCATGGACTGAGGTTCATGACATTGTACAGGAGACAGGGATCAAGAGCATCCTCATGGAAAAGAAATGCAAAAAAGCAACATGGCTGTCTGAGGAGGCCTTACAAATAGCTGTGAAAAGAAGAGAAGTGAAAAGCAAAGCAGAAAAGGAAAGATATAAGCATCTGAATGCAGAGTTCCAAAGAATAGCAAGAGATAAGAAAGCCTTCCCCAGTGATCAATGCAAAGAAATAGAGGAAAACAACAGAATGGGAAAGACTAGAGATCTCTTCAAGAAAATTAGAGATACCAAGGGAACACTTCATGCAAAGATGGGCTCGATAAAGGACAGAAATGGTATGGACCTAACAGAAGCAGAAGATATTAAGAAGAGGTGGCAAGAATACACAGAAGAACTGTATA
>NW_011495048.1:5256725-5262320 GCF_000754665.1 Bison bison bison | reverse complement strand
GTCAGTTTTCATTCCAATCCCAAAGAAAGGCAATGCCAAAGAATGCTCAAACTACCACACAATTGCACTCATCTCACATGCTAGTAAAGTAATGCTCAAAATTCTCCAAGCCAGGCTTCAGCAATACATGAATCTTGAACTTCCAGATGTTCAAGCTGGTTTTAGAAAAGGCAGAGGAACCAGAGATCAAATTGCCAACATCTGCTGGATCATGGAAAAAGCAAGAGGGTTCCAGAAAAACATCTATTTCTGCTTTATTGACTATGCCAAAGCCTTTGACTGTGTGGATCGCAATAAACTGTGGAAAATTCTGAAAGAGATGGGAATACCAGACCACCTGACCTGCCTCTTGAGAAACCTGTATGCAGGTCAGGAAGCAACAGCTAGAACTGGGCATGGAACAATGGGGTACATATGTCTTTTTCAAATTTAGTTTCCTCAGGGTATATGCCTAGGAGGGGGATTGCTGGGTTGTATGGTGGTTTTATTCCTAGTTTTTAAGGAATCTCCATACCATCTTCCATAATGGCTGTATCAATTTACATTCCCACCAACAGAGCAAGGAAAATTACTAGAGCTAAATTCACTGATTAGCTCTAGTAATTTTCTCCCACCCTCTCCAGCATTTATTGTTTGTAGACTTTTTGACGATGACCATTCTGACCGGTGTAAGGTGATATCTCACTGTGCTTTTGATTGGCATTTCTCTAATACTAAGCAATTTTGAGCATCTTTTCATGTGTTTGTTAGCCATCTGTATGTCTTCTTTGGAGAAATTTCTGTTTAGGTCTTTTTCCCACTTTTTGACTGGGCTGCTTGTTTTTCTGGCATTGAGTTTATGAGCTGGTTTTATATTTTGGAAATTAAATCCTTTGTCAGTTATTTCATTTGCCATTATTTTTCTCCCATTCTGAGGGTTGTCTTTTCACCTTGCTTAATGTTTCCTTTGCTGTGCAAAAGCTTTTATGTCTAATTAGTTCCCACTAGTTTACTTTTGTTTTTATTTCCATTACTCTGTCATACAGGATCTTGCTTTGATTTATGTCATTGACTGTTCTGGTTATGTTTTCCTCTAAGAGTTTTATAGCTTCTGGTCTCACATTTAGTTCTTTAATCCATTTTGAGTTTATCTTTGTATATAGTGTTAGGAAGTGTTCTAATTTCATTCTTTTACATGTAGCTGTCCAATTTTTCCAGTACCATTTATTGAAGAGGCTGTCTTTAACCCATTGTATATTCTTGCCTCCTTTGTTAAAAATAAGGTTCCCAAAGGTGCATAGGTTTATTTCTGGGCTTTATATCTTGTTCCATTGGTCCATATATCTGTTTTTGTGCCAGTACCATACTGTCTTGATGACTGTAACTTTGTAGTATAATCTGAAATCAGGAAGGTTAATTCCTCCAGCTCCATTCTTCTTCCTCAAGACTCCTTTGGCTATTCAAGGTCTTTTGTGTTTCCAAAGAATTGTGAATTTTTTTGTTCAAGTTCTGTAGGAAATGCCATTAGTATTTTGATAGAGATTGCATTGAATCTGTAGATTGCATTTGGTAGTATAGTCATTTTCACAATATTGATTCTTCCTACCAAGGAACATGGAATATCTCTCCATCTGTTTATGTCATCTTTGATTTCTTTCATTAGTGTCTTATAATTTTCTGTGTACAGTTCTTTGGTCTCCTTAGGTAAGTTTATTCTTAGATATTTCATTCTTTTTGTTGCAATGGTGAATGGGATTGATTCCTTAATTTCTCTTTCTGATTTTTCATTGTTAGCATATAAAAATGAAAGTGATTTCTGTGTATTGATTTTGTATCCTGAAACTTTGCTAAATTCACTGATTAGCTCTGGTAATTTTCTGATACTATCTTTAAGGTTCTCTGTGTACAGTATCATGTCATCTGCAAAGAGTGAGAGCTTTACTTCTTTTCTGATCTGGGTACCATTTATTTCTTTTTCTTCTCTGATTGCTGTAGCTAGGACTTCCAGAAATATGTTGAATAATAGTGGTGGAAATGGACTTGTCTTGTTCTTGATCTTTGGGGAAATGCTTTCAGTTTTTCACCATTGAGGATAATGTTTCCTGTAGGCTTATTACATATCGCCTTTACTATGTTGAGGTAGTTTCCTTATATGCCCATTTTTTGAAGAGTTTTAAGCATAAATGGATGCTGAATCTTGCAAAGTCTTTTTCTGCATATATTGAGATAATCATATGGTTTTTATCCTCCCCTTTGTTAATATGGTGTATCACATTGATTGATTTGCATATATTGAAGAATCCTTGCATCCCTGGAATAAACCTAACTTATTATGGTGTATGAGCTTTTTTATGTGTTGCTGAATTCTGTCTGCTAAAATTTTGTTGCGGATTTTTGCATCTATGTTCATCAGGTATATTGGCTGGTAGTTTTCTTTTTTGTGTGTTATCTTTGTCTGGTTTTGGTATCAGGGAGATGGTGGCCTCGTAGAATGAGTTTGGAAGTGTTCCTTCCTCTGAAATTTTCTGAAAGAGTTTTAGAAGGATAAGCATTAGCTCTTCTCTAAATATCTGAGAGAATTCTCCTGTGAAGCACCTGGTCCTAGGCTTTTGTTTTATGGGAGATTTTTGGTCATAGCTTCAATTTCAGTGCTTGTAATTGTGTTGTTCATAATTTTTGTTTCTTCCTGGCTCAGTCTTGAAAGATTGAACTTTTCTAAGAATGTGTCCATTTCTTTCAGGTTATCAATTTTATTGCCATATAGTTGCTCATAATAGTCTCTTATAATCCTTTGTATTTCTGCATCGTCTGTTGTAACATCTCCTTTTTCATTTCTAATTTTGTTAATTTGATTCTTCTCTCTCTCTCTCTTTTTTTTTTTTTTTTTTTCTTGGTGAATCTGGCTAAAGGCTTGTCAGTTTTGTTTATCTTCTCAAAGAACTAGCTTTTAGTTTTATTAATCTTTACTATTGTTTCTTTCATTTCTTTTTCATTTATTTCTGCTCAGATCTTTATGATTACTTTCCTTCTGCTAAATTTGTTTTTGTTGTTGTTCTTTTTCCAGTTGTTTTGGGTGTAAAGTTAGGTTTTCTATTTGATGTTTTTCTTGTTTCTTGAGGTAGGATTGTATTGCTATAAACTTCCCTTTTAGGACTGCTTTTGCTGCATCCCAAAGGTTTTGAGTTGTCATGTTTTCATTGCCATTTGTTTATAGAAACTTTTTTATTTCCCTTTTGATTTCTTCAGTAACCTGTTGGTTATTTAGAAACACGCTGTTTAATCTCCATGTGTTTGTGTTTCTTACAGTTTTTTTTTTCTTTTAATTGATATCTAGTCTCATATTATTGTGGTCAGAGAAGATTCTTGATATGATTTCAACTTTCTTAAATTCACTGAGGTTTGATTTGTGACCCAAGATGTGGTCTATCCTGGAGAATGTTCCATGTGCCCTTGAGAAGAAGGTGTATTCTTCTGCATTTGGATAGAATGTCCTGAAGATATCAATGAGACTCATCTCGTCTAATGTGTCATTTAAGACTTGTGGTTCCTTATTAATTTTCTGTTTTGATGATCTGTCCATTGGCGTGATTGGGGTGTTAAAGTCTCTTACTATTTTTGTGTTACTGTTATTTTTTCCTTTTGTTTCTGTTAGTGTGTTTGTCATGTACTGAGGTGCCCCTTTGTTGGGTGTGTAGATATTTACAATTGTTATGTCTTCCTCTTGGATTGATCCTTTGATCATTATGTAGTGTCCTTCCTTATCTCTTGTAATCTTCTTTAAGGTCTATTTTGTCTGATATGAGGATTGCTACTCCAGCCTTCTTTTGCTTCCCATTTGCATGGAATATATTTTTCCATCCTCCCACTTTCAGTCTATATGTGTGTTTAGGTCTGAAGTGGGTTTTTTGTATACAGCATATATATGGGTCTTGGTTTTGTATCCATTCAGCCAGATACTAGCTTCATATTATTTTATTTCACACCAACAATTTATGCAAGTGCTTATATTCCCAAAGGACTATCAAGAAAATATGTCATCAAACCGTTGGATATTGCCGATCTGATAGGAGAAACGTAATTCATGTTATTTTGGTTAGGTTCATATTTAGGAAAATGATATTTTGCAGAAGGCATTTAGTTTTCTAATGTATAAATTTCTATCCTATGCAAAGGTATTCCTTTTCTACCTGAGATAATAATAAAAATTTAATAAGTGATCTCTTTTTCTCTATATGCATGTGCTCATGCACACACACACACATGCTACATACAAACACATATCTATATCAATGATTTTTTTTTCTTTCTATGAAGATTTTTTAATTTTTAAAATTTTGTTACCTTTGTATTATTATTAATACCTCAATAATGTGATCAGTCACGTCTAACTCTTTGCGTCCCTGTGGACTGTAGCCTGTCAGGTTCCTCTGTACATGGAATTTTCCAGGTAAGAATACTGGAGTGGATTGACAATTCCATTGCTATTTCTACCCAGAGATCGAACCCTCAACTCTTGAATTCCCTGCATTGGCAGGCAGATTCTTTACCACTGCACCACCTGGAAGTCCTACAATAATAGTAACAGTAGCATTAGTAGTCTTAATCTTACTTGTTTGAAAAGAGGTCCTTTATTCATTGCTTTCCCATTAGGGACAATGTTAAAACTCAGTACCAACTGCTTCTCTTCCATCTCTGTCATTACCCCAAGAATCACATAATAGTATCTCATTACGTAAGTGCTGACCATTTTGCTTCTATTTCCCAGGTTTGCAGTGAGTTCTTTCACTCCACACTTTAAGTAATCTTAAATTTATTTTAGGAATAATAAGATAACAATGATAAATTTATTTGAAATAACACTAATTTTATTATATTTTTGGCTTATAATATTACTATCTATACTGTTTCATATTTTTTAAAAGTTTTAAAAAGTATATGTACTTTAGATTTTCTTAAATTCTTTCAGCTTATTTAAAATATTAAAGCTTCAGTTTTACTTGTTTTGCATATGTGTATTTCTAGTATGCCTTCATTTTCTTAGGAGCATTAGCTGATTCTTATAACCTGCAGTAAACTTGCATGGAATTAGACACAGTTCTTTTTTCATTGTTGCTTAGTTTTAAGATATATAAAATTTTTGTTCTTTCAGTAGGGAAAGGTCTACCAAAGTAATTGTCCCACCTGTATAATTCAGCAGTTCTCTCTTCTTTTCTTTTGTGAAGTGGTAAAACATGTTTCTTTCACTTTTTGAAATTTGCCTCCACTGCTTTTCTTTTCCACTTTTGTCTGCACTTTCTCTTTTATTTGTCTTCATTTCAGTTTACTTATTTTTGACTCTAATAAAAATCCACAGCCTTTGTCCTAGAAAGGACTTTAGAGGATTGGTTCCAGAAGTGCATAACACTAAGATTTTTATTATTTGCAGATCTTATCATGGTCTTCTTCATTCTCTCTGAGGTGAATTTAGGTGTACAAATTTCCATGTTTTCTCTGCTCCTTTCAGACCACTAAGGTTTTCAGTGAATACCTAGTCACAATTTGCATGTTATAGTTATCTTCATTGTTGGAAAGCAATTCCCTTCCTTACCCTTATCCACATTTGTGCTTACAAAAAGC
>NW_011495048.1:5235367-5256625 GCF_000754665.1 Bison bison bison | reverse complement strand
AGTTCTCTTTACCTGATACCTGTATTTTATATTTTATGTGTATATCTTTTTGTCAATTTTATTTTAGATATTATTTTCCATTCAATGTACTCAATCATGTTTAAATAAATTTAAAATTCAATAAAATGGTATTTATGCATGTTTCCATTTTTGTAGTCTTCATTTATTTCTATAGATTCTTATTTCCATAGGTATAACTTTTCTAAAGAACTGCTTTTAACAATCTTTACAGAATAGCTCTTCCAACAATTAATACTCTGTTTTTATTTGTATCAAAAATCTTTATTTTGTCTTTAAATTGGAAGGACATTCCATTGGGAATAGAATTAGAATTCTAGGTTGAAAGTCTTTTTTTTTTTTTTTTCCTTATTCTTTAGCAATATCATTCTATCATCACTTTGCGCACATAGTTTCTGAAGCAATGTCTGATGTCTTCATTAGGTTTTATATAATATTTCTTTTCCTCTAGCTGACTTCAAGATTTGATCTTTGGGATTCAAAAATCAGACAATGATGTGCCAAGTTTATTCTTCTTGCATTCAGGATACACAAATTGTTGTTGTTCATTATATTTGGGAATTTTATATTCATTAACTCTTTAAATGCATTCTTCCTTGTCATCTCTCCTCCAAATTTAGTATTTCAAAAATGTTTATGTGTCTGTAGACCATTTGATAGCCTTATACAGTTTTGAATAATTTGTTCTTTTTTGTCTGTGTTTCAATTTGAAAAAAATCATATTGATTTATCTTCAATTTCCCTGATATTTATTTCTTCTGTATCTTATTTTGTGATAATTCTTTCAAAAACATTTCTCATCTTTGGTATTGCTCCTCATTTCTAATATTTTTACTTAAATTTATTGTATAGCTTAAATCTTTTAAGTTTTCCTAATCTATCTCAGACATCTTGTCTTTTTCCCCACAAGATCTTCTGACACATTTATAAGAGTTATTTTAAAGTTTGTATTCTTTCATATCAGTGTCTTTTTCAGCTGAGTATTTTGTCTTGACAATGCTTTTTTTCCCTTGTAATTTTGTGTATTGCTTTATTTTTAATTAATTATGGACACTATGTGTAAAAACAAAAACAACCCAACAGAGACTGTTAAAGAATATTTATGTTCAAAGCTGGGCATGATTTTCTTTTGTCAGAGTATTTGTGTGGAGGATTGAGCCTAATCTAGTTAATCTGTATTTGTTTTGTATTACAGACAATTGGTAATATTTAGAGTTATGTTTTGTAACTTCACTTTATAAGGGCTTCACTGGTAGCTCAGATGGTAAAGAATCAGCCTTCAATGTGGGACACCTGGGTTCAATCCCTGGGTTGGGAAGATCCCCTGGAGGAGCGCATGGCAACCCACTCCAGTGTTCTTGCCTGGAGAATCCCCATGGACAGAGAAGCCTGGTGGGCTACAGTCCATGGGGTCACAAAGAGTCAGAAAAAATTGAGCGACTAAGCACCACACACACGTTTTATAAAGTTGCTGAGAAAATTAAGTTTCTGAATACTGACCCATTGCTTTCAGAGGAATTACAAGATAAATTCCTAAAAATGTCAGGTCATATTATTTTCATTACCAGATAAATATGTAGCCTTATTTTGTGCTTTTTTTTTCCTGTTAAAAGAAATTGTATTTAATGATGTTTTGTTTATCAATTAACATGAAACTCATGGCTACATATGCATCTGTATATATACATATATATGTATGTATTATGTGCTATGTATGTATAGTGCTATATTAGCACTATAATACATACCTGAATGAAGCTAGTCTAACACTGATATTTCCTCCATGAGGAGTATCATAGCCTTCTTGCACTTTAGAACACTAGACAACACATTAGCAGTACACTTATGGATCATTTAAAACAGCAAAATCACCAAAGAAAAACATACAATTATGAAAAAATGTAGCACTAGTAGACCATGATGGCAGAGCATTATCTTGGTTGACCTCAATAAGAAATATAAATGTCAGGTTAACTCAGATTTATCAATACTCTATGTGTTTCCAAAAAATGACAGCAAAAAGGCTATTATGTTTGATTTTGAAGTGGTAAGCAAATTTCAGCAAGTAGGAGAATTTGCACATTAAGAAGCCACAAATAATGAATATTGGTCATATTTATGTGGTGACCTTCAGTGTACCATAGGAGTCAAGATCACAGTGTAAATAATGGCCAGTTTCAAATGCTAGACTTCAGTTGCTTCCTAGTGTTCATTGTGAGGTCTGGAAGACTAGATAGATATTGTCAGTATTCCTGCTTCATCCTCAGATTCAGCAAGTCATGCATATCCCCACCAAAAAGGAAGTCTTTTTTTTATTGACCATGCTCTTGATCATGCATCTTGCTTGACTTAAGGCTCATGATAGGTTTATAAAGGTTTTTCAATGTTTCTTTCCCAGGTTCAGTCTCATATGGTACTGTGTGCATATTGTGAGCAATAAAACTTTCTCCACTTTCTGGGCCCTTCCCTAGTGACAGGCAACATATGCTTAGTTTTCATAATATGTTCTAGGTCAATATTGCAAAATATTTTCTGTGAAGAACAAGATAGTGGATACTTTAACCTTTGTATCATGTAATCTAAATATTTTGCCTTTGAAGATGTAAAAAAGAAACAAAAATATCAAATATTCTTCAACACAAGTGCATACATTCTGTGAACTTTTAGGGAAATACTTGGCAAGTAAATGTATACTTCCTCTATTTAGGTACCTAAAAGTTATAAAGTTTTCATGCAAGACCTGATAAACCTTAATATGCATCCCTATGTTCATAGCAGCACTATTCACAATAACCAAGACATGGAAACAATCTGAATGCCCATCAATAAAGGAATGGATAAATAAGAGGTAGTACATATAAGCAATGGAATATTACTCAGTCATAAAAAGAATAAAATAAAGTCATTTGCAGCAATAGGGATGCAACTAGAGATTATCATACCAAGTGAAGTAAATCAGAAAGAAAAAGACAAGTATCATATGATATAATAAGTGGAATCTAAATATGACACAAATGATCTTATCTATGAAACAGAAACAGAATCTCAGTCATAAGGAAGAGATTGGTAAGTGCCAAGTGGGAGAAGACTAGGTGATGGATGGAGTGGGAGGTTGGGGTTAGCAGATGTAACCTTTCACATATAGAATGGATCAATAACATGGTACTACTGTATAGCATAGAGAACTATATTCAGTATCCTATGATAAGCCATAATGGTAAAGAATACATATATATATATATATGTGTGTGTGTGTGTGTGTGTATATCTGAATCACTTTGCTGTATAGCAGTAATTAACACATTATAAAACAACTACATTTCATAAAAAGCGAATTAATTTTTAAAAGCCCTGGTCAAGCCTTAGTAAAATTTTAAATGCTCCAGTTCTTCTCATCTCACTTAATTTTATGGCTTCCATTTATTTCTCCTATGCTCTACCAAAGTTGAAATAAGTAACATGATCTGTCCTTTCTTGCAGAAACTTGACACTCTTCAGAATTCAGTGTGTATGGCTGCTTTGAGAATTCAGCACTCTGGTAGACTTGAATTAGAATTTTTGAATTACTCATTTTTTCTTCCTCTTAGAGTGGCATTCCCTCATGGCTTTTTATGTCTCAAGTAGAAGAAAAATATTAAGTTCAAAAAAATTTTTAACAGTTTTAGTCTTCTCAGTAGATATAGGGCCTTCCAGGTGGCTCAGTGATAAAGAATCCACCTGACAATGCAGGAAACTCATGAGATATGGGTTTGATCCCTGAATCAGGAAGATCCCCTGAAGGAGGAACTAGCAACCCAATATAGTATTCTTGCCTGGAAAATGCCATGGACAGAGGAGCCAGGCAGTATACTGTCCACAGGGTCGCAAAAAGTTGGATACAACTGATCAACTAATCATGCACACATATATTTGGATTTAATTTCTCACTTTTTTTTTTCTCTGTATAACTTTGAAATTGAACTGAATTGCCCTGGAAGTCCTATCTATGCCCTGTTAGACACTTTTAATAATACTATCTCTTCAGTCAACTAACTTCCATCGTTACATAGTCATATAGATATTATTGGGATCTCTTTTTCTGTAAACATATTGTGCATTATTGAATTATGATTTGGGGAATACTAGCCACATTGGATTTTTCCAAAATAAGGACACTTTTTATATCACATCAACAGTTAAAGAGATTGGCTGTGCTATTTCTTCTGTGCTTTTAAGAATTTCAACAATGAAGCCCATTTTAACATCTGTACTGTATGGTGAAAGTGACATTTATCTATAAACCTTTCAATGACATAGTCTTCAATGAATTTATACATGCATTTACCATGTTATTTATCTTTCAAATATATTTTATTTTATTTATTACTTCTTATTCATCTGTGTTGATTCTTTTGTATGCCTTTTTGGACATTATTGTGATTTTATTATAATTTATTAAATTTAATTATTTAATTCAACATGCATCCTCAAATCCCCATATTTCTTCTGAGTCAGTTTTGTATAATCCGTATTTGGGATCACAATAAACTGTGTAAATTTGTTAAAGGGATGTGTCTCCTGAAAAACCTGTATGCATGTCAAGAAGCAACAGTTAAATTGGACATGGAACACTAGACTGGTTCAAAATTGGGAAAGGAGTATGTCAACAGTATATATTGTCATCCTGCTTGTTTTACAGAGTACATGATGAGAAATGCTGGGCTAGATGAATCCAAAACTGGAGTCAAGATTGTCAGGAGATATATCAACAATCTCAGATATGCAGATGATACCACTCTAATAGCAGAAAGCTAAGAGGAACTACATAGCCTTCTGATGAAGGTAAAAGAAGAGAGTGGAAAAGCTTGCTTAAAACTCAACATCCAAAAAACTAAGATCATGGCATCCAGTCCCATTGCTTCATGGAAAATAGATGAGGACAAAGCATAAACAGTGACATATTTTATTTTCTTGGGCTCCTAAATCACTGAGGACAGTGACTGAAGCCCTGAAATTAAGACACTTGCTCCTTGGAAGAAAGACTTGACAAACTTAGCATAGTAAAAATGAGAGACATCACTTTGCCAACAAAGATTCATATAATCAAAGCTATGGTTTTCTATTAGTCATGTACAGATGTGAGAGTTGGATATATAAAGGCGAGAGTTGGATATAAAGAAGGCTGAGCACTGAAGAATTAATGCTTTCAAATTGTGGTGCTATAGAAAATTAGAGAAAGTCCCTTGGACAGTAAGGAGGTCAAAGCGGTCAATCCTAAAGGAAATCAACACTGAATATTCATTGGAAGGACTGTCGCTTAAGCTAAAACTCCAACACTTTGGCCACTTGATGGGAAGAGCCAACTCATTGGAGCTTGGAAGGATTGAGGGCAGAAGGAGAAAGAGAATGATGATTGGATGACGTCACTGACTCAATGGACATAAGTTTGAGCAAACTCCAGGAGATAGTGAAGGACAGGGAAGGCTGGTGTGTTCCTTCCATAGGATTGCAAAGAGTTGGATGTGACTTAGCAACTGAACAACACAACAACAAAGAATAAAGTGTAGTAATGTGAAGTCACTCAGTCCTGTCTGACTCTTTGCAACCTCATGGATTGTAGCCTACCAGGCTTCTCCGTCCATGAGATTTTCCAGGCAAGAGTACTGGAGTGGGTTGCCATTTCCTACTCCAGAATATCTTCCCAACCTAGGGATCGAACCCAGGTCTCCCGCATTGTAAGCAAGATGCTTTACCATCTGAGCCACCAGGGAAGTCATTAATGAGTAATTGAGTAATTAATGGAGTAATTAATCTGATTAGTGAGTTATGTGAACAATTTGATAGGTGTAACTCAGCACTATAGTATAGTTAGTGTATAGAAATTCCTACTGTGATGAATCTCTCATGTTTTAGTGATACTGGAGTCATGTAATTTAGACTAACAAAGGAATGAAACATGAGCACCCCAACTTAGCCCATATTGAAAGTTAGTCTTCAATTTTTTTCAAGCTGTCTGATTTCTGTCTTTCTTTCTTTGCTCAGAATTCCAGTAGAGGAGAAAAAATGTTGTTGTTGTTTTTTTGGCTAAATGAATGAGGAGGAAGTGACAATATACCATTTCCAAGTCTCAGCCTGAGGAGATTTCAGATTTGCTAAATACTAATTCACTTTGTAATGCTAATTTATTGATGTGAAGAATTAACTCATTGGAAAATAACTTGGTGCTATGAAAGATTAAAGGCAGAAGAAGGGGCCCAAAGAGGATGAGATGGTTGGATGGCATCACTGACTTGATGGACTCCAGGAGTTGGTGATGGACAGGGAAGACCTGTGTACTGCAATCCATGGGGTTGCAAAGAGTCAGACATGACTGAGCGACTGAACTGAACTGAACTGAATCCACTTTGAAGCTGCTGCCCTTTCATATTGGGTCCTTGCCCAAACACACATGAGGTGGGACGGGTCTTATAGATAATCTCAGTCAACTCTAAGTGCTTGCTGAACACATCCTGGATCAACCAATTCTTTGCTGATCTACAGACTGTTGAGAATACAGGGTAGTAATTTCAGCCACGCTGTACTGTGAACATGATTGCAGCAATAGCTATTTTAATTGATGTAAGAGGTGCTATTTAACTTAGCACTCCTAAATTCCAATATACAAAGCATGAACAAGACACTATGAAAATACATGTAATGACTGTTATTAGGCATCAAATGCTGAAATCAGATTTTACATCATTGACTATAGCATAGAAAAAATCATCTGCAGATTTTTTTTCTTTTTAGTTTTAGATAAATGCAGCAAATGCAGAAATCATAAATATATAGCTCAGATAATCAACACTGTACTGTATAAACACTTCCTCAGTCGTGAAGTTAAAATTTCTAGCATCTTAACCCACTTTCCTCCCAGAAACTGCATGAAAAGATGGAACTGTAAGTTGTAATATCTCAAAAGTTAAAATGTTTTGGAGGTCAAATTCATACACCCATAGATTCAAACACAAAAGCAACCGTTGTGAGCTTAAAAAGAATGAAGTATCTTTTTAAGCCACATTCCTAAAATGGCTTCCTCAGCAATGGTTTCAATTCCTTGTTATAAAATGGGAAAGGAAAATGTTAATTAAATGGTATTCACTGAGTTACTACTATAATTTTGGTATGGTACCTGACAGTCTTAGATTTCTTGTATTTTAAAAAGATAACTTATAGGAATCTATATATTTTAATGGTACTAGTGCAAATTTATTCAATTAAATCATTCATTTATATTAATAAATATAGCATACAATAGTATAGAACACAAAATGAAAATTTGTATGAAAAATAGTCCTAATGCATATGTTGATGAAATGTTAAATTTCAAATTATGTGACATTTTTCAAAGTCAGGCAAAAATAAAAGATTTAAACATCAGCAAATACTTGTACTCAGTTAAATCTTTATTCAAATGAAATCATATTTCTTTACTTTCATTTTAAATAGCAGCTAATTAATATGTTCTTACCAGAATTTACAGTAAAGTAAATTTGGGAACTGACACAATGAATGTGTAGATAAGTATCTTGGAAAAAAAATCAATAAAATTCTTTGTGACAATAATGTTACCCCATTAAATTTATAGCAGCTATTAAACAATACACATCCTCCTCCATACTTCTAAGTTTTGCTCCAGGATCTTTTTTTATAGACCATATTATTTCATGGTAGAATTGTAAAGAGGCAGTTAAAATAATTTTTCTTAACATTCAGTGTACCTTCAAGAAAGGTTCTATTTTGAAGATGTCTCCAAATAATAGCTTACTTAAATATCTCAGGAATAGTTTTCTCTGGGGCACATGTAGATTTTCACCATGGGTAATTCTAAAATAGAACATTTTTACCCAAAACAGGAGTCTCCCACAGGGAAAGTTAACCTTTTAAAGATATAATCAAGGCAGTTCTATTTCCAGTTTTTAAAGAAATCTCCACACTGTTCTCCATAGTGGCTGTACTAGTTTGCATTCCCACCAACAGTGTAAGAGGGTTCCGTTTTCTCCACACCCTCTCCAGCATTTATTGCTTGTAGACTTTTGGATCGCAGCCATTCTGACTAGCGTGAAATGGTACCTCATTGTGGTTTTGATTTGCATTTCTCTGATAATGAGTGATGTTGAGCTTCTTTTCATGTGTTTGTTAGCTATCTGTATGTCTTCTTTGGAGAAATCTCTTCCCACTGCTGGGCATACACACCGAGGAAACCAGAATTGAAAGAGACACGTGTACTCCAATGTTCATCGCAGCACTGTTTATAATAGCCAGGACATGGAAGCAACCTAGATGTCCATCAGCAGATGAATAGATAAGAAAGCTGTGGTACATACACAATGGAGTATTACTCAGCCATTAAAAAGAATACATTTGAATCAGTTCTAACAAGGTGGATGAAACTGGAGCCTATTATACAGAGTGAAGTAAGCCAGAAAGAAAAACACCAATACAGTATACTAACACATATATATGGAATTTAGAAAGATGGTAATGATAACCCTGTAAGCAAGACAGCAAAAGGGACACAGATATATAGAACAGTCTTTTGGACTCTATGGAAGAGGGAGAGGGTGGGATGATTTGGGAGAATGGAATTGAAACATGTATAATATCATATATAAAACGAATCGCCAGCCCAGGTTTGATGCATGATACTGGATGCTTGGGGCTGGTGCACTGGGATGACCCAGAGGGATGGTATGGGGAGGGAGGAGGGAGAGGCATTCAGGATGGGGAACACATGTATACCTGTGGTGTATTCATGTTGATGTATGGCAAAACCAATACAATATTGTAAAGTAATTAGCCTCCAATTAAAATTTTAAAAATAAATAAAATAAAAATAAATAAATAAAGATATAATCAAGATCAAGCTTGATATAGGAGGGCCACTGAGTTTTGATATCTATTTTTAAGTCATTTCCATTTTCATCTGACTTCCTCATATAAGTATATATGTATATTGTTTTTCTATTGGAACTAGCTTACTTTATTAGCCAAAGTTTTTGTTTTTTGTTTTTTTTTTAAGTTCAAAATATTAAATCTTAAACCATTATTCTATACTCATGGAACATTATAACAAACAGCCTAATCAAAACTGTCACTATTGACAAGATAGTAATACCACAAAGATCCCACTGCTCCAGTATCATCTCTAAATGGAGAAAAAAAGAAAAACAGACTCAATTTTACAACCTAGAAAACTTGTGTTGTACTTGACTAGTTTATTATTCTACTTATTGCCTGTTACTGGTTTGATGTCTAAAGAAACATCAAATTTATGGTTCATTTTTTACAGATATATAATACTGTATTTCTGTTTTTAATATCATAATTTATTATTCATATTAATTTGCATGAATTGGTTAATTTTAATTTTATGTTTTTCACCTCTCAACCTAATTATTATAAATATTTATATTCATATATATTAAATCATATAATTTTCTGATATGAAACTGCAACTACATTGAAGAGCAACTACAATGAAAACATCTGTAATCCCACTATTTAAAACAAAAATATACCAAATCTATTCCTTTGAATGAGTTTATAGGTACATGCATAATTACATGTAGTATATATGTTTCATATACTTCCTATGTTCTGTAAATAGGTTTTAGATGTATACATATGCATATATGTACTATATATCTCTCTGCTTATATACATAGGAATGTAGTTTACAGGCATGCTGTAGTGTGAATATTTTGCAACAATAGCTATCTTAATTGAGGGCACCCCACTCCAGTACTCTTGTCTGGAAAATCCCATGGACAGAGGAGCCTGGTAAGCTGCAGTCCATGGGGTCATTATAAGTCGGACACGACTGAACCACTTCCCTTTCACTTTTCACTTTCATGCATTGGAGAAGGAAAGGGCAACCCATTCCAGTGTTCTTGCCTGGAGAATCCCAGGGACGGGGAAGCCTGGTGGGCTGCCATCTCTGGGGTCGCATTGAGGGACTTCACTTTCCCTTTTCACTTTCATGCATTGGAGAAGGAAATGGCAACCCACTCCAGTGTTCTTGCCTGGAGAATCCCAGGGATGGGGGAGCCTGGTGGGCTGCCATCTATGGTGTCGCACAGAGTCGGACATGACTGACATGACTTAGCAGCAGCAATCATATGGAAAAAATAATTTACATAAATATTTCTCAATGGTTTTATAGAATTTTATGTTTTTCTAATTATGAAATAGTGTTTTATTACTTCCTAGATATAGAATCATTGAATCAAATTTTGTACAAAATCTTAAAATATATGCTATACTTTTAGAAAGAGAAGTAAACACCTTGCAAGGATCCTTAGCATGAAGAGGTTTAAGTTCAAGATGAAGCTTAGATGTCTAACTTTATTAACTTAATTGATTAACTTAATTGATTGCCAGTGAATTAAATCATAGACTGTAATACAGTAATATGTTTATCATATATCAAATTATACACTCTGGCAACAAATATAGAGAAATATAATTATACTGATAATAATATTACAGTATCTGTAAAATGATCTATAGGTTAATATAGCAGTCACATTTTAAAACATAAATTCAGAGTATATACATAAAAAGATCTATCAACAAATGGAAAGATATGCAACTTTAATCATTTTTAAAAGAATACATTTTAAAAGTAATTATAGTGTTTTCATCTATCCAGAGGGCTAAAGCAGTAATCTGGTTAAACTGAGTAAAAAATAAATTGGTAAACAAGTAATTTCAAAACTCTTTGTGGTAATGAAAGTGAATATGGCCTCACTGGAGGGTATGGGGTCAATTCCTTTAACAGTGCACATGCCCTATGACACAGAAGTTACACGTCTGGGAATACATCTTGATACAGATTGCATGTGAACATCAAGTCATGAAACAATAGATTGAATGCTATTTTCTTTCACGTTTTCCTTTTTTCTGTACCATGTTGCAATATCCCAGTATCCTAAAGCCAGCTGTTTCACAGCTTGGCCTAAACATGCTAAGAAATTATGGAACTAACTTTCCTAGGACAGTCTTTTCCTTTCTGGTCTTTATAAGAAAATGTTGAGATTCTGTTGACTGGTTCAGGAGGCCAGTGATGAGAATAACTTAAAAAATTTGAGAAGACTTCAGTACCCTGCTACGTTCTGTCCTTGCATCTGTGAGAGGAGAAGGGAATACTTATCTTTCTCAAGCTTAGTGATGAGGTTTTCAATAACCTGCTATGGGTGCTCGATATGTTTGTTGTGCAATTGAAGGAACATGGTGTCCACTGCCTGAATTACACCTACAGAAGTTTACAGAAACCCCTGCCTGTGGCAAAGCAGAGACAGGGGTGTGTTGGGATTGTAATTCCAAAAGTGTTCAAGTTTCCAGTGAAGCAGATAATAACTCCATAATAAGTACTTCAGGAATTCTGAGATCATATTTACAAAGGGATGCTCTGATGGAAACTCCAAAGTGAGGAGGGATCTTTAAGTTACCAGTTGGAGATGGCACTGGCCATGATAAATATATTACAGATAAAATCCATGATAGCCAAGAAAGAATCAGCACTGGATTCTGCCATATGCAGAGGTCAATAGTTCAGATTAAAATTTTGCCAGATAAAATTCTTACTTTTTATTCTACCAGTAGATAAAATATTTCTGATGCTCTTTCTTCTTTGTTAAACATCCCAAATATAAAAGACCCCCAAACTGCAGTTATTAAATGGAAAAGTCAGCATAAAAAAAAGTTTACCTTTTTTTGTCCACTTCACTGCAGTTACCTAGTTGAGGCATTCACAAACTGGAGAAGAAAAGCAATTGTTTAATTACACAAAAATTAATTACATTGATTTTACACTTGTTAGGATGTCTTGCCTTAAGTGATTGAGAGATATTTTATTATGTGAGCATTACTGACTAACTATAGGACCTGCACAAGTATTTACATATCATAGAGAAGTTTGGAACTCACATCACACATATGAAGGGGTGGTCAGTAAGAAAGAATGAAGTTCAGTTCATTTAGTAAACTAGATTGAGATTTCTATAAATATTTAGGTTGAAGCTACAGTCCATGGGGGTTCAAAACATCAGACATGACTGAGCAACACATTATTTGTATTCACAAAAGATAGATTAAAACCTTAGCAGAAAATTGGTTAATGAAAGTACAGTATACATTTAAAATGGAATGCAATTAATTCATCAGAAAATATGCTAGATTTTACTTGGGGTAATTTAAAACAATGCAGAAGATAGATTCTTAAATGGAGGAACATAGACATAACTTCAGAGCATTGTTAATTATATAATAAGTTCTTCATTCCAGAATTTTAACTAGATGTTCCTGAAACTGCTTGTACAAATGAGTTTCTTTAGGCATTAACGTTTGTTTCTTCATCAGGTTGATTTGTATTGTTAGAGATGATTTCATTTTAATAGCTTTCAAACTGTGCCAGTGAGCTGTTGTTATATTGCATTAACAAAAACCTTATGTATTTTAGTTGCTTTCAAAAACAAAGGTTTATTTTTTGTTCCTCTAACATATCCTGATGGTGCACCTGAAGTTCTCTTTATTTGAGGACAAAAAACAAACTTAGGTTGGGAAAATTTGGCCTCATGAGCAATAAGAGCCATGCTTCTTTTCAGGAGTGATGGGTATATATCACTCTTGTTCAGATTCCACTGGAAAAAGCAATATACACAGGAAATTCTGATATTTATAGAGCAAAGAAATGCAATGCTCTTACTGAGAGAGGAAGTAAATACTTAGACAACCAACAATAAGTTAACCTACCAAATGATTAACACTACTTTTTCCTTTTAATACAGTACCATAAAATCATGACTAAATTATTGAGGATTGTTTTTTACAACACAACAATACGTGATTTTAAATTAAAAAGAAATAGTTTCACACATATAGTAAATTGAAGAAATTTAACAGCTAACACATATATATGCAACACCTAGATTCTATCACGATTTTTCTTCAAAACTTGATTTTTTAGTTTCTTTTTGAGGTCTAGAAAGACTTTTTTCATTTATAAGTAAACAAGACAGGCATTATTAAGCTCATTTTGCAAATAAGGAAACTGATGTTCAGAGTCACTTACTAGGTCCGCTTACTAGTTCAGTGCAGGTTTCCATTTCTTGACCTTAGTTGTGCAAGCTTTTCATCTAGGAATCCTTAAAAAAACTGATATTTGGATCCCATCCCCAGAGACTGATTATATATAATATTTAAATTATATAAAGTAATATTTATTTTTGTTCAGTCACTAAGTCATGTCTGACTCTTTGCAACCCCATAGACTGCAGCACATCAGGCTTCCCTGTCCTTCACTATCTGGGAGCAGAGTTTGCTCAAAATCATGTCCATTGAGTTGGTGATGCCATCCAACCATCTCATCCTCTGTTGCCCCCTTCTCCTCATGCCTTCAATCTTCCCCAGCATCAACTTTTCCAATGAGCTGGCTCTTCACATCTGGTGGCCAAAGTACTGGAATTTCACCTTAAGCAACAGCCCTTCCAATAAATATTCAGGGTTGATCTCCTTTAGGGTGGACTGGTTTGATCTCCTTTCTGTCCATGAGATTCTCAAGAATCTTTTCCAGTATCACAATTTGAAAGCATGAGTTCTTTGGCACTCAGCCTTCTTTATGAAACAACTCTTACATCCATACATGACTACGGAAAAATCATAGCTTTAGTTAGGTGGACCTTTGTTGCCAAAGTGATGTCTCTACTTTTTAATATACTGTCTAGGTTTATCATAGTTTAATATATTTAATAAAATATCATGTAATTATATATTAAAATAATATATATATCATATAAAACATATGCACATAAATATAAAGTTATTATTATTGTAACAAAATATTGCAAAATTTATCATCTTAACCATTTTTAAGTATACGATTTAGTAGGGTCTAGTATATTCACATTGTTGTAAAACAGATCTTCAGAACTTTTAATCTAGCAAATATGAGACTATACCTATTAAAAAACTGTTTCTATTTTCCCCTTCCCCTAACCCCTGGTAACCATCATTTTACTTTCTATTTCTATGACTTTATTTTCAAAACCTCCTGCAAATGCAATTATAGTATTTGCTTTTTTGTGACTGGCTTATTGTAGTTGCCATAATGCCCTCAGATTCAATGTGTTGTAGCATATGATAATCTGTTGTATTATACACTACATTTTGTTTATTCATTCATCTGTTGACAGAATTAGACTGTTTTCACCTTTTGGGTGTTATGAATAGTGATGCTATCTATGATCATTGTACAAGTATTTCTGAGTAAAGCACTTTTGTTTCCTTGATTTTTTTTATTATTTTCCTATTCTCTACTTCATTTATCCCTGTTCCAATCTTTATTTCCTTTCTTTTGCTAGCTTTGGGTTGAGTTTAACAGTTTTTATTCCAGTTTCATAATGTGCAATTTTAGGTGGTTTATTTTGGGTCATTCATTTTTAAATGTATATATTTATTGATATAAATTTCCCTCATAGCACATATTTCACTGAATTACACAAATTTTGGTATGAGATGTTTTTTATTTCATTTGTGATTTCATTTCATTTTTGATTTCAAGGCATTTCCTAACATCCTTGGAGACTTCATTTTTGACATTCTGGAAATTTAAGAGTGTAATGAGTTTCCAAACATTTGTAGATTTTTTTACTTTTCTATCTACTATTAAAGTTTAGTTTCATTTAATTGTGATCAGAAATGATTTGTATGATTTCAATCTTCTTGAATTCTTTTATGAATTCAAGAATTTGTCTACAGTTTGCTCAAGATCTTTATTTCCTTATTGATTTAATGTCTGGTTATTTTACCCATTATTAAAATAGAGGCATTATTATGTTCCTATCTCTTATCTATTCAATTCTGTCAGTGTGCTTCATATATTACAGAGCTCTGATGATTGAGACATAAACATATATAATTTTTATATTTTCTTGGTAAATTGGCCCTTTTATCATTGTATAATGTTGCTCAAAAACTCCTATAACAATTTTTTTTTAATTTTGTTTTATTTTTAAACTTTACAATATTGTATTGGTTTTGCCAAACATTGAAATGAATCCACCACAGGTATACATGTGTTCCCCATCCTGAACCCTCCTCCCTCCTCCCTCTCCATACCATCCCTCTGGGTCGTCCCAGTGCACCAGCCCCAAGCATCCAGTATCGTGCATCGAACCTGGACTGGCGACTCATTTCATATATGATATTATATGTATTTCAATGCCATTCTCCCATATCATCCCAACCTCTCCCTCTCCTACAGAGTCCAAAAGACTGTTCTATACATCAGTGTCTCTTTTGCTGTCTCGTACACAGGGTTATTGTTACCATCTTTCTAAATTCCATATATATACATTAGTATACTGTATTGGTGTTTTTCTTTCTGGCTTACTTCACTCTGTATAATAGGCTCCAGTTTCATCCACCTCATTAGTACTGGTTCAAATGTATTCTTTTTAATGGCTGAGTAATATTCCGTTGTGTATATGTACCACAGCTTTCTTATCCATTCATCTGCTGATGGGCATCTAGGTTGCTTCCATGTCCTGGCTATTATAAACAATGCTGTGATGAACATTGGGGTACATGTGTCTCTTTCAATTCTGGTTTCCTCAGTGTGTGTGCCCAGCAGTGGGATTGCTGTATCATAAAGCAGTTCTATTTCCAGTTTTTTAAGGAATCTCCACACTGTTCTCCATAGTGGCTGTACTAGTTTGCATTCCCACCAACAGTGTAAGAGAGTTCCCTTGTCTCCACACCCTTTCCAGCATTTATTGCTTGTAGACTTTTGGGTCACAGCCATTCTGACTGGCGTGAAATGGTACCTCATAGTGGTTTTGATTTGCATTTCTCTGATAATGAGTGATGTTGAGCATCTTTTCATGTGTTTGTTAGCTAACAAACAATTTTTGACTTCAGTCTATTTGTTTATTTGTATAGACATCCCCCTGTTCTTTTAATATTCATTTGCACAGGTTATCTTTTTCTTCATTTCACTTTCAGCCTTTGTGTGTCCTTAAATCTAGAATGAGTTTCTTGTAAATAGCATGCAGTTGGATCAGTTCACGTCATTCAGTTGCTCAGTCTTATCCAACTCTTTGCTAACCCATGATCTGTGGCATGCCAGGCTTCCCTGTCCATCACCAACTCCCAGAATTTACTCAAACTCATGTCCATTGAGTCGGTGATGCCATCCAACCATCTCTTCCTCTGTCGTCCCCTTCTCTTACTGCCTTCAATCTTTCCCAGCATCAGGGTCTTTTCAAATGAGTCAGTTCTTCGCAGTAGGTGGCCAAAGTATTGGAGTTTCAGCTTTAGCATCAGTCCTTCCAATGAATATTCAGGACTGATTTCCTTTAGGATGGACTGGTTGGATCTCCTTGCAGTCCAAGGGACTCTCAAGAGTCTTCTCCAACACCACATTTCAAAAGCATTATTTCTTTGGCACTCAGCTTTCTTTATAGTCCAAATCTCACATCCATACACAACTACTGGAAAAACCATAGCTTTGACTAGATGGAACTTTGTTGGCAAAGTAATGCCTCTACTTTTGAATATGCTGTCTAAGTTGGTCATAGCTTTTCTTCCAAGGAGTAAGCATCTTTTAATTTCATGGCTGCAATCACCATCTGCAGTGATTTTGAGCCACCCCAAAATAAAGTCTCTCACTGTTTCCATTGTTTCCCCATCTACTTGCCTTGAAGTGATGGGACCAGATGGCATGATCTTAGTTTTCTAAATGTTGAGTTTTAAGCCAATTTTTTCCTTCTCCACTTTCACCTTCATCAAGAGGTTCTTTAGTTATTCTTCACTTTCTGCCATAAGGGTGGTGTCATCTGCATATCTGAGATTATGGATATTTCCCCCAGCAATCTTGATTCCAGCTTGTGCTTCATCCAGCCCAGCGTTTCTCATGATATATTCTGCGTATAAGTTAAATAAGCAGAGTGACAATACATAGCCTTGATATACTCCTTTCACAGTTTGGAACCAGTTTATTGTTCCATTTCCAGTTCTAACTGTTGCTTCTTGATCTGCATACAGATTTCTAGGAGTCATATCAGGTGGTCTGATATTCCAGTCTCTTTAAGAATTTTCTACAGTGTGTTGTGATCCACACAGTTAAAGGCTTTGGCATAGTCAATAAAGCAGAAGTAGATATTTTTCTGGAATTCTCTCACTTTTTTGATGATCCAGTGGATATTGGCAATTTGATTTCTGGTTCCTCTGCCTTTTCTAAATCCAGCTTGAATATCTGGAGGTTCACAGTTCACATACTTTTGAAGCCTGGCTTGGAGAATTTTGAGCATTATTTTGTTAGAATGTGATATGAGTGCAAGTGTGCAGTAGTTTGAGCATTTTTTGGCATTGCCTTTCTTTGGGATTGGAACGAAAACTTAGGTGAAAGATGACGCTGTGAAAGTGATGTAGTTAGATGCTATCTTCTTTTGTCCATTCAGTCACTGTATAATTTTTATTGGTAAGATTAATACATTTATATCAAATGTAATTATAGATAAAGTAATTACTATTTCCATTTTATTAGTCATTTATGCTATGTCATATAGAATTTTTGTCCATTTTCTCTCTTACTGCTTTCCTTTATGATTTCACTGATTTGTTTTTCTCATAATAAGCTTCAAGCCCTTCTCATTTATTTCTGTGTGTATTCCATAGGTACTTTTATTGTGGTTTCCATTGTAACTACACATATCTTAAATTTATAAATCTATTAAAATTGATTGTGTACAAAAATCTCTACATTTTCACCCTCCCATCCACCTGGTTTTGGGTTATTGAAGTGACTAATTGCATCTTTATACATTTTTTACCCATTAACATAAATTTATAATTTATGTGTTAGCATTTAGCATCTATACAACAAAATTGCAATATTATAGGTTAATGCATTTGCCCACTTCTTCATCTTTCCTGGAGAACTTCTTTCTCTGCCTTGTGTTCCTATTTCGATCCTTTTATTTCAACTTTAAGGACCTCCTTTAACATTTCTTGTAGAGTAGGTCTAGTAATGAATTGCCTCAACTTTTGTTTACCTGGGATAATCTCAATTTCTACTTCATTTTTTAAAGACAGGTTTTCCAGATACAGTATTATTTGTTGATAACGTTTTTATTCTTTTATTGCTTTGAACATATTCCATTCCCTTCTGATCAGCAAGGATTCTGCTGAGCAAACCATTGGTCTCTAAAGTTCTCACAGACCTATTCTGACCTGTATATTTTTATTATCTCAGTGTCTCCATGGAGAAAGGAGGACTGAAGTTTCCTAGTCCTCCATTTATCACTTTGACTACTTTGAGATAAGTGTCATTCTCATTACTCAGCATATTGGAGTGAGTGCTGTAATGTGCCACCTACTTCTTTTCAGACCCATTCCTCCAGTTTCTGGGAGTGTTGGCTACTCGTTGCTCAGAATGGAATATCTTCCTGGGGACTGCCGTAGGCAGATACCTTATGCCAGTTTACTCTTGCTAGAAGCAGCCAACCTCCAGTGACTATTTCCTTTGGTAGTTCTAAAACTTTACTGGTAGATCAGGGGGAGTAATTTTGATGATCTATATGAGTTTTAGAGCTTCTTATCGAATCATCTGAAGCTGAACTGTTCTCCTCTTTCTCAGTCTTGCTTCTCTTGTTCTCTCACTGATGTTAATAAGAACACTCCTCAACTTACAGTATGTAAATTTGTGTCTCAGTCTTTCCCAAGAAATCTGGCTCAAATAATTAAAGTACATTTCTGTCTCTACCAAAATATCTCTAACTTGCTTTTTATGAAACTGCAAATGTCACTAAATTATTTTTTGTAGTTATGTTTGTGCATATATGTATACGTGCATGTATGTATATTGGATCTTCTCTGTAGCTCAATCGGTAAAGAATCTGCCTGCACTGCAGGAGACCCAGGTTCCATACCTGGGTTTGAAAGAACCTCTGGAGAAAAGAATGGCAGTCTACTCCAGTATTCCTGCCTGCAGAACCCATGGACAGAGGAGCCTTGTGGGCCACAGTCCATGGGCTTGAAAAGAGTCAGACACAACTGAGGGACTAACACTAAACTTCTACATATGTATATTATGTGTACTGTACACCACATAGAAATGACTTTTATCTCTGATTGATCTAAGAATTAATTAGAACTCAAAGATGGACTAAAGAGCCTCTTGATGAAGGAGAAAGAGGACAGTAAAAAGCTGACTTAAAACTCAGCATTCAGAAAACCAAGATCATGGCATCCGGTCCCATTTGTTCATGGCAAATTGATGGGGAAAAAAATGAAAACAGTGTCAGACTTTATTTTCTTGGGCTTCAAAATCACTGTGGATGGTCACTAAAGGCACAAAATTAAAAGACGTTTGTCCCTTGTATGAAAATCATGACAAACCTAGACAGTGTATTAAAAAGCAGAGACATCACTCTGTTGACAAAGATCCGTATAGTCAAAACTATGGTTTTTCCAAAGCCATGTACAGATGTGAGAGTTGGATCCTAAAGAAAGCTGCCACCAAAGAATAGATGCCTTTGAACTGTGGTGCTGAAGAAGACTCTTGAGAGTCCCTTGGAAAACAAGGAAATCAAACAAGTCAAGGCTAAAGGAAATCAACCCTGAATATTAATTGAAAGGACTTATACTTAAGCTCCAATACTTTGGCCACCTGATGCAAAGAGCCTACTCATCAGGGAAGAGACCCTGATGCTGGGAAAGATTGAGGAAAAGAGAAGAAGGGGGTGACAGAGTTGGATGGTATCATCAACTCAATGAACATGAGTTTGAGCAAACTCTAAGAGATAGCAAAGGACAAGGAAGCCTGGGGTGCTGCAGTCCATGGGGTCACAAAGAGTTGGACATGACTGAGTGACTTGAGAAACCCATGAACAGTATGAAAAGGCAAAATGTCAGGATACTGAAAGAGGAACTCCACAGGTTGTTAGGTGCCCAATATGCTACTGGAGATCAGTGGAGAAACAACGCCAGAAAGAATGAAATGATGGAGCCAAAGAAAAAAAAACACCCATTTGTGGATGTGACTGGTGATAGAAGCAAGGTCCGATGCTGTAAAGAGCAATATTGCATAGGAATCTGAAATATTAGGTCCATGAATCAAGGAAAATTGGAAGTGGTCAAACATGAGATGGCAAGAGTGAATGTCAACATTCTAGGAATCAGCAAACTAAAGTGGACTGGAATGGGTGAATTTAACTCAGATGACCATTATATCTACTACTGTGGACAGGAATCCCTTAGAAGAAATGCAGTAGCTATTATATTTGACAAAAAAGTTCAAACTTCAGTACTTGGATGCAATCTCAAAAACGACAGAATGATCTCTGTACATTTCCAAGGCAAACCATTCAATATCACAGTGATCCAAGCCTATGTCCCAACGAGTAATGCTGAAGAAGCTGAAACTGAATGGTTCTATGAAGACCTACAAGACCTTTTAGAACTAACACACAAAAAAGATGTCCTTTTCATTATAGGGGACTGGAATGCAAAAGTAGGAAGTCAAGAAACACCTGTAGTAACAGGCAAATTTGGCCTTGGAATATGGAATGAAGCAGGGCAAAGACTAATAGAGTTTTGCCAAGAGAACGCACTGGTCATAGCAAACACCCTCTTTCAACAACACAGGAGAAGACTCTACACATGGACATCACCAAATAGTCAACTCCAAAATTAGATGGATTATATTTTTTGCAGGCAAAGATGGAGGAGCTCTATACAGTCAGCAAAAACAAGACCAGGAGCTGACTTTTGGTCAGATCATGAACTCATTATTGGCAAATTCAGATTGAAATTGAAGAAAGTATGGAAAACCACTAGACCATTCAGGTATGACCTAAATCAAATCCCTATGGTATACAGTGGAACTGAGAAATAGGTTTAAAGGACTGGATCTGATAGACTGCCTGATGAACTATGGAATGAGGTTCGTGACATTGTACAGGAGACAGGGATCAAGACCATCCCCATGGAAAAGAAATGCAAAAAAGCAAAATGGCTATCTGAGGAGGCCTTACAAATAGCTGTGAAAGAAAAGAAGCCAAAAGCAAAGGAGAAAATGAAAGATATAAGCATCTGAATGCAGAGTTCCAAAGAGCAAGAAGAGATAAGAAAGTCTTCCTCAGTGATCAATGCAAAGAAATAGAGGAAAACAGCAGAATGGGAAAGGCTAGAGATCTCTTCAAGAAAATTAGAGATACC
>NW_011495048.1:5234555-5235267 GCF_000754665.1 Bison bison bison | reverse complement strand
GATCACTCACCTAGAGCCAGACATCCTGGAATGTGAAGTCAAGTGGGCCTTAGAAAGCATCACTACTAACAAAGCTAGTGGAGGTGATGGAATTCCAGTTGAGCTCTTTCAAATCCTAAAGGATGATGCTGAGAAAGTGCTGCATTCATTATGTCAGCAAATTTGGAAAACTCAGCAGTGGCCACAGGACTGGAAAAGATCAGTTTTCATTCCAATCCCAAAGAAAGACAATGCCAGAGAATGCTCAAACTATTGCACAATTGCACTCATCTCACATGCTAGTAAAGTAATGCTCAAAATTCTCCAAGGCAGGCTTCAGCAATACATGAATTGTGAACTTCCTGATGTTCAATCTGGTCTTAGAAAGGGCAGAGGAACCAGAGATCAAATTGCCAACATCCTCTGTATCAGCGAAACAGCAAGAGAGTTCCAGAAAAACATCTATTTCTGCTTTATTGACTATGCCAAAGCCTTTGACTGTGTGGATCACAATAACTTGTGGAAAATTCTGAAAGAGATGGAAATATCAGACCCCTGACCCGCCTCTTGAGAAATCTATATGCAGATCAGAAAGCAACAGTTAGAGCTGGACCTGGAAAAACAGACTGGTTCCAAATAGGAAAAGGAGTATGTCAAGGCTGTATATTGTCACCCTGTTTATTTAACTTCTATGCAGAGTGCATCATGAGAAATGCTGGGCTGGAAGAAGCCT
>NW_011495048.1:5230869-5234335 GCF_000754665.1 Bison bison bison | reverse complement strand
ACCCTTATGGCAGAAAGTGAAGAGGAATTAAAAAGCCTCTTGATGAAAGTGAAAGAGGAGAGTGAAAAAGTTGGCTTAAAGCTCAACATTCTGAAAACGAAGATCATGGCATCTGGTCCCATCACTTCATGGGAAATAGATGGGGAAACAGTGGAAACAGTGTCAGACTTTATTTATTATTATTATTATTATTATTTTGGATTCCAAAATCACTGAAGATGGTGACTGCAGCCATGAAATTAAAAGACGCTTACTCCTTGGAAAGAAAGTTATGACCAACCTAAATAGCATATTCAAAAGCAGAGACATTACTTTGCCAACAAAGGTCCGTTTAGTCAAGGCTATGGTTTTTCCAGTGGTCACGTATGGATGTGAGAGTTGAACTGTGAAGAAAGCTGAGTGTCAAAGAACTGATACTTTTGAACTGTGGTGTTGGAGAAGACTCTTGAGAGTCCCTTGGACTGCAAGGAGATCCAACCAGTCCATTGTGAAGGAGATCAGCCCTGGGATTTCATTGGAAGGAATGATGCTCAAGCTGACACTCCAGTACTTTGGCCACCTCATGTGAAGAGTTGACCTACTGGAAAAGATTCTGATGTTGGAAGCATTGGGGGCAGGAGGAGAAGGGGATGACAGAAGGTGAGATGGCTGGATGGCATCACCAACTCGATGGACATGAGTTTGAGTGAAATCCGTGAGTTGGTGATGGACAGGGAGGCCTGTGTGGTGCAATTCATGGGGTTGCGGAGTCTACTGAGTGACTGAACTGAACTGAACTGGTAGCTCACATGGTAAAGAGTCTGCCTGCAGTGCAGGATACCAGGATTTGATCCCCGGGTGGGGAAGATCCCCTGGAGAAAGGATGGAGAAGCCTGGCAGGTTACAGTCCATGGGGTCGCAGAGTCAGACACGGCTGAGCGTCTTCACTTTCAGTTTCAGGTATCTCTTAGAAGGTGCCTTTAAATAATGAATATACAATTTATTAAAGATATAAGATATCTCTCCTTTATCAATGTTATCTCTGTGTTTAACTGTAAACATCATAAAGTTTAATTCCTGAAACCAGCCCCATGGGAATAGCATTTGTTTCTGCAATACTATTTTCAATATTACAAACATATCAACTTGTTCAAAAGTATGATGAACAAGAAATCAGGCAAAAATACAAATTGTTATTAGAATATTCATTTTAAAAATACTTATTAATAATTTAACAATGCATGCAATTCATACTGTAATTAACACTGTTTACATTTTCAGTATTTAAAGTCTGAAATTGCAAGCAGTAACCATAAAATAAAGTGATAAATAATGATAATAACTAATTACCCACCAAAATGGAATGAAACCATAGTAATAATCACAGCTTTTATTGACAACAGCTCCTTTATAGCATTCCAAATGACTGCATAATTCTACAAAGATTATTTTTATTACCAACAAAACTTTTGGTTACATCCATTAAATAAATCAAGCACTAAGTTTTTCCACTACTTACGTAAGAGCACTATCTTTTTATCATTTCTGTTTTGTAAACTATCCATGAAGCAGTGCCATTTCATACATTTTATTGCCTGTGTCATAGATTACACATGATAATGTAATTGATGACCCCCTTCAAATTGTAGAATTTGAAGTCTTCCAAAATAAATTCATGAAGGTATAAATTTAACTGGTCAAATTACAAAACAGTCATTATCAAATAAAGTAAATTTTCCTGTTTATTCCTTTTCATTTACCCACTGTGTTGATTTTTAATTCTGGAAAACCAAACAGAAAGATTACAGAAACTTCCTAGAAGCTAGGAAAGTATGAAATAAAGCTGGTTGGATATATGATTTAGGAAAAATAATGGCTAATAAATAAAACAAAGACTAAAATTATCAAATAAAATTAATAATTTCATTTTTCAAAGCACAACTTAAGAAAATGAAGTCAAAGAAAATAGTGAGAGAATGGTAATACTCATAAAATACATAAACAGCAAAGAATCTGTCCGCTATATAAGAGGGTATGCGTGTACCTATATTAAGCATGTTTATTTCAATTTAAAAAAACACAGAATACTAAGTAAGAAAATTATGAAAATATTTTATAAAAGAGAATCCCAACATTAATTAATTATTTGAAAAATTCATAAATATTAACAGAATTCAGATAAATGCAATGTACACTGTAATGAGCTATCACATACATCTAGGGAGTGATTAAAAATGACATATTGACACATTTAGGGCTATCAAAAAGGAGAGGAATAGGGGCTCACAACTGCACATGAGAATGCAAATGGAAGACTATTGGGAAAATTTTCTACATCATCAATAATTGTTGGAAAGATACATATCTTTTGATTTTTATTCCTCTCCCAAGTATAAAGTAAAAAGCATTGTGTTCATATGTGTGCCAAAAACAGAAACAAGCTGTTCATAATGGTATAATTACTAAATAGTTCTTTGTTGTTGTTTCTGTTCAGTCACTCAATTCTTTGTGACCCCAAGGACTGAGGCCTACCAGATTTCACTGTCCTTCACTATTTCCTGCAGTTCCTCAAACTTATGTCCATTGAGTTGGTAATGATATCCAACCATCTCATTCTCTATCACGCCCTTCTCCTCCTGACCTCAATCTTTCCCAGCGTCAAGGTCTTTTCCAATGAGTCAGCTATTTACATCAGACGACCAAAGTTTTGGGGCTTAGCTTCAGTATCAGTCCTTCCAATGAATATTCAGAGTTGATTGTCATTAAGATTGACTGGTTTGACCTCATTGCTGTCCAAGGGGCAACACAGTTTGAAAGAATCAATTCTTTGGTGCTCAGCCATCATTATGATCGAATTTTACAACAGTACCTGACAATTGAAAAAATCACAACTTTGACTATATGGACCTTTGTTGGCAAAATGATGTCTCTGCTTTTTAATACCCTGTCTAATAATGAAGAGATAAGAAAGCCTTCTTCAGCGATCAATGCAAAGAAATAGAGGAAAATAACAGAATGGGAAAGACTAGGGATCTCTTCAAGAAAATCAGAGATACCAAAGGAATATTTCATGCAAAGATGAGCTCAATAAAGGACAGAAATGATATGGACCTAACAGAAGCAGAAGATATTAAGACGAGATGGCAAGAATACACAGAAGAACTGTACAAAAAAGATCTTCACAACCCAGATAATCACACAGGTGTGATCACTGATCTAGAGCCAGACATCCTGGAATGTGAAGTCAAGTGGGCCTTAGAAAGCATCACTACGAACAAAGCTAGTGGAGGTGATGGAATTCCAGTTGAGCTATTCCAAATCCTGAAAGATGATGCTGTGAAAGTGCTGCACTCAATATGCCAGCAAATTTGGAAAACTCAGCCGTGGCCACAGGACTGGAAAAGGTCAGTTTCCATTCCAATCCCAAAGAAAGACAATGCCAAAGAATGCTCAAACTACTGCACAATTGCACTCATCTCACACTGTA
>NW_011495048.1:5230278-5230663 GCF_000754665.1 Bison bison bison | reverse complement strand
AAAACCTACTTGATGAAAGTGAAAGAGGAGAGTGAAAAAGTTGGCTTAAAGCTCAACATTCTGAAAATGAAGATCATGGCATCTGGTCCCATCACTTCATGGGAAATAGATGGGGAAACAGTGGAAACAGTGGTAGACTTTATTTTTCTGGGCTCCAAAATCACTGCAGATGGTGACTGCAGCCATGAAATTAAAAGACATTGACTCCTTGGAAGGAAAGTTATGACCAACATAGATAGCATATTCAAAAGCAGAGACATTACTTTGCCAACAAAGGTTCATCTAGTCAAGGCTATGGTTTTTCCAGTGGTCATGTATGGATGTGAGAGTTGGACTGTGACAAGGCTGAGCACCAAAGAATTGATGCTTTTGAACTGTGGTGTTG
>NW_011495048.1:5225962-5230086 GCF_000754665.1 Bison bison bison | reverse complement strand
AGGCTGAGCACCAAAGAATTGATGCTTTTGAACTGTGGTGTTGGAGAAGACTCTTGAGAGTCCCTTGGGCTGCAAGGAGATCCAACCAGTCCATTCTGAAGGAGACCAGCCCTGGGATTTCTTTGGAAGGAATGATGCTAAAGCTGAAACTCCAGTACTTTAGCCACCTCATGCAAAGAGTTGACTCATTGGAAAAGACTCTGATGCTGGGAGGGATTGGGGGCAGGAGAAGAAGGGGACGACAGAGGATTAGATGGCTGGATGGCATCACTGACTTGATGGACGTGAGTCTGGGTGAACTCTGGGAGTTGGTGATGGACAGGGAGGCCTGGCGTGCTGTGATTCATGGGGTCAGAAAGAGTCGGACACGACTGAGTGACTGATCTGATCTGATCTGATCTAGGTTCATCATAGCTTTTCTTCCAAATGGCTGTATGCTGTGCTGTGCTAACTCACTTCAGTCATGTATGACTCTTTCCAACGCTATGGACTGTAGTCCACCAGTCTCTTCTGTCCATGGGGATTCTCCAGGCAAGAATACTGGAGTAGGTTGCCATACCCTCCTCCAGGGATCTTCCTGATCCAGGGATCAAGCCTGCAGATCTTATGACTCCTGCATTGACAAGCGGGTTCTTTATCACTAGTGCCACCTAGGAAGCCCAATGTTATTTCCAAATGGCAGTAATAGACAAATATATGAAATAAAATTAAAAAAATAAAAACTCAAATTCAATCTCCAGTGGAATTGATAAAATGTTGAATATATTCATAAAATAGAAAAAGGTACCACACTAAAATGAATCAATTGAGGTTACACATAACACAGAGATGTATCGCATAATCATATAATTTGAGTGTGAATGCCTAGGCGTTCTGCACACTTTTTTTACTGGGTTGTTTATATTGAGCTGGATGAGCTACTTTTATATTTTGGAAATTAATCTTTTGTCAGTTATTTCATTAGCTATTTTTTTTTCTCCTCTTCAGAGAGCTGTTTTTTCACCTTGTTTATAGGTTCCTTCACTGTGCAAAAGCTTTTAATTTTAATTAGGTCCCATTTGTTTATTTTTGTTTTTATTTCCATTACTCTGGGAGGGGGGTCATAGAGGATCTTGCTGTGATTTATGTCAGAGTGTTCTGCTATGTTTTCCTCTAAGAGTTTTTATAGTTTCTTGTCTTACATTTAGGTCTTTAATTCATTTTTAGTTTTTTCTTGTTTATGGTATTGTGATGTGCTCTAATTTCATTCTTTTGCATGTAGCTATCCAGTTTTCCCAATTACTGAAGAGACTATCTTTTCTCTATTGTATATTCTTGCCTCCTTTATTGAAGATAAGGTGCCCATGGGTGTGTGGACAGAAATTTATCCAAAGAAGACATGCGGGTGGCTAATAACCATATGAAAAGATGCTGAACATCACTCATTATTAGAGAAATGCAAATCAAAGCTACAATGAGTTATCACCTCACAACGGTCAGAATGGCCATCATCAAAAAATCTACCAACAATAAATGCTGGAGAGGGTGTGGAGAAAAGGGAACCTCTTGCTCTGTTGGTGGGAATGCAAACTGATACAGCCACTATGGAGAACAATATAGGGATTTCTTAAAAAACTAGGAATAAAACTACCATATGAACCCAACCCAAAGTCTTACTACTGGGCATATACCCTGAGGAAACTCTAATTGAAGAAGACACCTGTACCTCAATGTTCATTGTAGCAGTAATTACAATAGTTAGGACATGGAAGCAACCTAGATGTTCATTGATAGATGAACAGATAAAGAAGTACGGTACATATATACAATGGAGTATACTCAGCAATAAAAAGGAGCTCATTTGACTCAGTTCTAATGAGGTGGATGAAGCATGTCTGTTATTCAGAGTGAAGTAAGTCAGAAAGAGAAAGAGAAATATTGCGTGTGTGTGTATATATATATATATATATATATGGAATCTACAAAGATGTTACTGATGAATTTATCTGTGGGACAACAATGGAAACACATAGAAATAGACTTGTGGACACAGGAGTAAGGAAAAAGGGAACAAACTGAGAAAGTACCATTAAAACATATATATTACCACATGTAAAATTAGATAGCCAGTGGACATTTGCTGTATAATGCAGGGAGCTCAAAATGTGGTGCTTTGCTACAACCTAGAGAGATGGGATGTGGAGGGAAGTGAGAGGGATGTTCTGTGGGAGGGGACATGGGTAAACGTATGGCTCTTTCATACTGATGTTTGGTAGAAGCCAATGCAATACTGTAAAGCAATTATCCCTCAATTAAAATGTTTAAAAACATTTAAAAATTAATTAATTAAAATAAATATATTACCTAAAAAATAAAAAACCTAGAGACAGCACTGTGATTCTATCAATACAAAATTAATTTTGTTTTTTTCTTAAATCAGCAAATATTAAGCTGGTGCAAAAGTAACTGCAGTTTTGCATCATTGAAATTTACCATTTGATGTTGGAATACATTCTTAAATAAATGTGGTTTTGTTATACCTCATTTTAATGCACCTTTCTTATCATCTCTTATTACTTGCTGTGTATTTTATATTTATTTTAGACTATGGAAATGACATTAGATAAAAAGTAAATTCAAGTGATTTTCTTGAGTTCAAAATGGGTGATAAAGCAGCAGAGACAACTCGCAACATCAACAGTATATTTGCCTCAAGAAATGCTAATGAACACACAGTGCAGTGGTGGTTCAAGAAGTCTTACAAAGGAGATAAGAGCCTTGAAGTTGAGGAGCATAGTAGCTGGCCATTGGAAATTTACAATGACCAACTGAGAGCATCATCAAAGCTGATTCTCTTACAACTGCACAAGAAGTTCCCGAAGAACTCAACATCAACCATCCTATGGTCATTCTGCATTTGAAGCAAATTGGAAAGATGACAAAAAGTGGGTGGCTCATGAGCTGACCAAACACACACACACACACACACACACACACACGTCATTTTAAAGTGTCATCTTCTCTTATTCTATGCATAAACGACTAATCATTTCTCGATTGGATTGTGATGTGTGACAAAAAGTGGATTTAATACAACAGGACAACTGGAGATGAGCAGCTCGGAGGTTGACTAAGAAGCTCCAAAACACTTCCCAAAGCCAAACTTGCATCAAAAAAAAGGTCATGGTCACTGGTGGTCTGCTACCTATCTGATTCATTTCAGCTTTCTAAATCTTGGAGAAACCATTACATCTCAGAAGTGTGCTCAGCAAACTGATGAGATGTCCCCCCAAACTGCAATACCTGTAGCTGTCATTGGTCAACAGAGTGGGCCCTGTTCTTCTCCACAATGATGCTTGACTTCATGTTGCACAACCAACATTCCAAAAGTTGAATGAATTGGGCTATGAAGTTTTGCCTCATCTGCCATATTCACCTGAACCTCTTGCCAACTAATTATGACCTCTTTAAGAATCTCAATAACTTTGCAGGGAAAGTGCTGCCACAACCAGCAGAAGGAAGAAAATGCTTTCAAGAGCTTGCTGAATCCCAAGGCATGGATTTTTATGCTACAGGAATAAATCAACTTGTTTCTTGTTGGCAAAAATGTGTTGATTGTAATGATTTCTATTATGATTAATAAAGATATGTCTGAGCCTAGTTTAAATTATTTGAAATTCATAGTCTAAACCTTTAAATATATATGTATATAATTATTTGTATATATTTAAGTGTATTTTATATATTTTTATATATTAAATTGAAAATATATTATATAATAAATTAAAATATATTTACAACTAAATTAATATATATTTTAAATATATTCAAATGTATTATTATTAAATTCAATATTTAATTTTGTGTATATAAACATTATGTATATTTAACCAGCCTAATACTTTTGTTTTCATTCCAATCCCAAAGAAAGGCAATGCCAAAGAATGCTCAAACTACCACACAATTGCACTCATCTCACACGCTAATAAAGTAATGCTATAAATTCTCCAAGACAGGGTTCAGCAATATATGAAATGAGAACTTCCAGATGTTCAAGCTGGTTTTAGAAAAGGCAGAGGAACCACAGATCAAATTGCCAACATCTACTGGATCATGGAAAAAGCAAGAGAGTTCCAGAAAAACAT
>NW_011495048.1:5175589-5225862 GCF_000754665.1 Bison bison bison | reverse complement strand
CCTTTGACTGTGTGGATCACAATAAGCTGTGGAAAATTCTGAAAGAGATGGGAATACCAGACTACCTGACCTGCCTCTTGAGAAAACTATATGCAGGTCAGGAAGCAACAGTTGGAACTGTACATGGAACAACAGACTGGTTCCAAATAGGAAAAGGAGTTCGTCAAGGCTGCATATTGTCACCCTGCTTATTTAACTTCTATGCAGAGTACATCATGAGAAATGCTGGGCTGGAAGAAGCACAAGCTGGAATCAAGATTGCCGGGAGAAATATCAATAACCTCATATATGCAGATGACACCACCCTTATGGCAGAAAGTGAAGAGGAACTCAAAAGCCTCTTGATGAAGTTGAAAGAAGAGACTGAAAAAGTTGGCTTAAAGCTCAACATTCAGAAAACTAACATCATGGCATCTGGTCCCATCACTTCATGGAAAATAGATGGGAAAACAGTGGAAAGTGTTCAACTTTATTTTTGGGGGCTCCCAAATCACTGCAGATGGTGACTTCAGCCATGAAATTAAAAGACGCTTACTCCTTTGAAGGAAAGTTATGACCAACCTAGATAGCATATTCAAAAGCAGAGACATTACTTTGCCAACAAAGGTCCATCTAGTCAAGGCTATGGTTTTTCCAGTAGTCATGTATGGACGTGAGAGTTGGACTGGGACGAAAGCTGAGCACCGAAGAATTGATGCTTTTGATCTGTGGTGTTGGAGAAGACTTTTGAGAGTCCCTTGGACTGCAAGGAGATCCAAGCAGTCCATCCTAAAGGAGACCAGTCCTGGGTGTTCATTGGAAGGACTGATGCTAAAGCTGAAAATCCAATATTTGGCTACCTCATGTGAAGAGCTGACTCATTGGAAAACACCCTGATGCTGGGAGGTATTGGGGGTAGGAGTAGAAGGGGATGACAGAAGATGAGATGGCTGGATGGCATCATCAACTCAATGGACATGAGTTTGAGTGAAGTCCAGGAGTTGGTGATGGACAGGGAGGCCTGGCGTGCTGTGACATGGGGTCACAAAGAGTTGAACATGACTGAGCTACTGAACTGAACTGGATGTTGCAGATCAGAGCAGTTATCCTTCATAAGGAGGGAAAACCTAGTGATCCAGCAGGAATAGAGAGGGCTTTTTATTCTGTATTTAATCTCTGAATCTAAATGGTGTTTACTTTTGATAATCCTTTGAGTAAGTACACTTACAGCTAAGTAACTTTCTCTGCATTATATTAAGTCTCTCTTTCCTCTGTCTCTCTCTGGTCTAGCTAGGTCATGTGGATATATAATGAAACTTATGCTGTACAAATGCCTTATTTTGCAACATCAAAAATGACAATAGAACTATGTTTAACCTTAAATTTTCAATAAAATTTAACAGCAGACATTGTGTGGGTTCTATATGATTTGAGGTTGGTCATAGCAAAATATACATTTAAAATGAATTACATTTGTTGAAAAACTTCTTGACCAAGAAATATTTTCAGTGTAAAAGCAAAACTATTCCATTATAAAATTTAGACAGCATATTGTATCTAACTGATTGAACAAATTCAAAGGCTATTTCTTAAGGAAATACATGAAAATACAAATTAACATATTTTATCCTTCTTAAAATCAAGTTCTACTCACAGTTTTTAATTCCTATTTTTCATCATTCACAGGTATTCATACAACAATATTTTTCAGTTTTTCTATAGTACCAGATACTGACAATGAAATGGTTTCACATCAATGAGGAAATAAATTAACCATTTTGTGTAGTTGATTAAAAAAATATGCTAGCACTATGAAATTAATTTGAAAGGATTTCCACTGTGTGCAATTAAGTGAGAATAAAATAAGCTATAGAGATTGTATCTGAGATAATATTAATGAAATAATAAATAAAAGCTATATTTACAATGAAATTACATTAATTCTATACAGATGTGTCCATGCATATAACAGAGTATGAATTGTTCATGCAAAGACAGCCAAGAAAATGAAATGATGGTGGGATTTGGGATAAGTTTTGTGTTTTAATTTTGCTTTTATATATTATTTCAATTATGGAAATATTTATTTGATCAATTAAAGTGTAATGGAAGTACTTTTGTTAGAGAAGTATTCATTTATAATTAGAGAGTTATTTTAATGTATACAGTATTTAAATTATATCTAATATAAATTAAGTGATCTCTGTGACTTCTATTTTTCTGAATTTGTACTTTCTCCACATTTTTGACTCATGTGGTTTCTTCTCTCTTTTTTCATAGTTTGGTTACATATTTAAAGAGAATTAAAAACACACATTCAAGTCTCTTCACAATATTTACTCTTCCATGCTTCTAGATATAGGGTAAATGAATCGTATTTTTACTAAGCATTTTGAGTTAATGGGTTTTAAAAATGAATAGGAATAGAATTCCCCTATATAATAATTTCATGTTTTAAAATACAATTTATTCATCATAGAGCTTTAGAGAAAAATAAGTGTTATGATACACTTAAAGGTCTTCCTAATTAGGTAGATTAAATAAAAATATTTCTCTTTTCTCTAGGTGGGGATTCTTTGTATTTCATCTGCAAAGCCACTAGTTAGTCATATGTCACTTAGCACTGGCATACATAATGGGCTTCCCAGGTGGCACTGGTAGTAATGAATCTGCCTTCCAATGCAGGAGATGCAAGAGACACAAGCTCAATCCCTGGGGTCTGGAAGATCCCCTGGAGTAGGGACTGGCAGTCCACTCCAGTATTCTTGCCTGGAAAACTCCATGGAAAGAAGAGCCTGGCAGTCTACAGTCCACAGGGCTGCAAAGAGGTGGATACAACTAAGCACTTCTTCCTTCCTTCCAACACAATGGTAAATCCTTTATGATAGATCTTTTCAGCTTATAAGATTCTATATCCCACTAAATCATCTAACAAGGTATTTTATTACTTTTATATCACTCATTTTAAAACTGTAATTCCTGGGGCAACATTGAATTGAAAGATAATGATAAAGGAGTGTCTCCATCTGCAATTAACATGCTTTGATTTTACTCTTTCTTCTATCATATATTCAGTTCAGTTCAGTCGCTCAGTCGTGTCTGACTCTTTGCGACCCCATGAATCGCAGCACACCAGGCCTCCATGTCCATCACCAACTCCCAGAGTTCACCCAGACTCACGTCCATCGAGTCAGTGATGCCATCCAGCCATCTCATCCTCTGTCGTCCCCTTCTCCTCCTGCCCCCAATCCCTCCCAGCATCAGAGTCTTTTCCAATGAATCAACTCTTCGCATGAGGTGGCCAAAGTACTGCAGTTTCAGCTTTAACGTCATTCCTTCCAAAGAAATCCCAGGGCTGGTCTCCTTCAGAATGGACTGGTTGGATCTCCTTGCAGTCCAAGGGACTCTCAAGAATCTTCTCCAACAACACAGTTCAAAAGCATCAATTCTTCGGCGCTCAGCCTTCTTCACAGTCCAACTCTCACATCCATACATGACCACAGGAAAACCATAGCCTTGACTAGACAGACCTTTGTTGGCAAAGTAATGTCTCTGCTTTTGAATATGCTGTCTAGGTTGGTCATAACTTTCCTTCCAAGGAGTAAGCGTCTTTTAATTTCATGGCTGGGGTACTAAATTGTTTTCATGATTGGGAATCATCCATTTCAGTTGGTTTTAGTCATAGATGATTTTGCTCCCATGGAAACATCTAGAGACAATTTTTATTAGCACAGCTGGAAGGTGGAGGGGCCTCCTGGCAGTAGGAAGAGGCCAGGGATGCTGCTAAACACCCTACGCTTCACAGGATAGTTCCCTTTCCAGCAAAGAATTATTGGAAGCAAATGTCAATGTGTCAAGTTTGAGAAACCCTAGTCTATATCCTGGGCTTCCCTGTTAGCTCAACTGGTAGAGAATCCTCCTGCAATGCAGGAGACTCTGGTTTGATTTCTGGGTTGAGAAGATACTCTGAAGTAGGGCATGGCAATCCACTCCAGAATTCTTGCCTGGAGAATCCCCATGGACAAAGAAGGCTAGTAAGCTATAGTCAATGGGTAGCAAAGAGGAGCACACAACCGAGGGACTAAGCACTGCACACATTCTATATCCTAACTTCATGTTACTTAATTTAGCATCATATTAGCAAAAGTATTTTCCTACTTCATTTCCACAAATTTATCTCTTTAGTAAATAGTTAACCTGGAGTTAACTTTTGCAGTGACTACTGATAGTTGTAACAAGCATATCATTTACACCATGTGCAAAAAACCATTGTAGCATTATACAATGTGGGACCTCATAGTAATTTAATAATGTGTCAGGGAATATCACTATCAACTTTTAAAAAAGAGAGAAGAAAAAGAGTAAAGAGGTAAAGAAGGTAAAGAGTAAAGAGGTAAAGAAGTAAAAAAAGAGAGAAGTTCAAAGGCATTAAGTTAGTTTCCCATATGATATCAATATTAAATAGAAATGTGGAAATCTGCTAAAAAATTTGACTTCAGGATCAGCATAAATTTTTTCACAATGATGGAATAAACTCAATAGCTTGTATACTTTTGATGTACCATACATAGAACAGGAAGTATTGAGGAATTTAATGTAAATCTCCTTTTTGGATGTTCCTTTGCTCATTTCCCCATGGTATGAATACACATTTAGTCTAATATCTGAGCATTCCCAGAATATCCAGCTCTCTATTCATAAGACTTGGAAAAGACCCCAATGCTGGGAAGGATTGGGGGCAGGAGGAAAAGGGGACAGAGGATGAGACGGCTGGATGGCATCACTGACTCGATGGACATGAGTTTGAGTGAACTCCGGGAGTTGGTGATGGACAGGGAGGCCTGGTGTGCTGCAATTCACGGGATCGCAGAGTCGGACACGACTGAGTGACTGAACTGAACTGAACTGAATGCATAAGACGCTTCGAGGGATTAGAAAGCTAAAAGTTTAGAGAATTAACAATGGGATTTGTGGAGTGGTAAAAATATACATTTTACAATAAGAATATACATATTTCCACCTTCTTACCTTATCAACCCTTCTGTCAGCATTCATTGCCTTTTCCCTGGTCATGGATTCTGTCTGGCATGACTGCGTCTTGTTTCAGGGACCTTGTCACTAAATTCCTTTATCTTTAATTAGGTCTTCTATTATCATATGCTTTTAAATATTGAGTTTCCATGCATTAAGTTCTCTGATTTTTAATAATACTCATTCTCTTCAGTCTCTCTGTCATTAATATAAATTATCACTATTGTTCTTTATTTGTTTATTAATGTCTCAGAAATGCTCAAGATTGTAAACATTGTGAACTTTCTATGAAATGGTGATTCTTTCTCCCTAGATGTCTTCACAGTTCATGATTCCATCATTCACATCTGTCTTACATACCCTCTTATCCAGTCTTACATTTATGATAAGATTTATTCTGACTTGACATCATAATCTCTCAAAATTAAAATATCCGGTAAGTGAGAGTGGAGTCTTGACTCTTTTATTGTGAATTTGAGACAACTATATATTAGAAACTAAATATATCAGATAGTCATACTCAATATTTCCAATCTCTGTATTCAGAAACCCCACATTGGATTCACAATATTCCCTGAAATAGCATCCCCAAGAACTTAATGTTTCTGTGTAGCTGTACCATATAAGACCCTCTGAGCATAGTTGTTGTTTCCTGTCATCTAATGTTATATAGTAAATACAAAACCAAATGAGTTCTAAATAAATGCCAAATAAATAAAATTAATGAATTCACTGTATGACATTGCCTCTGTGTATATATTTTTCTATTAATATTTTGATAATTATTTCATTAAAAATTAAATATTTCAATGTATTTATTTAATATTTATCCTGAGAAGTGGTCTATAGGCATTATTAGATTGCCATAGGATCTATTTTATATTTATTTTCTAATTCCCCTAGTAATCATTCACCTTTTGGCAGAGCTATATCCTTTAGAATTACACCTAGTGAGGCTTTATTGTAATTAATTTTCATATATATGTGTGCTTAGAAACTTGTATCCTTGTTTGCCTTTGGAATATATTTTGTACTAATCTTAGAATTCTAATTTGGTAATTTCATCACTCACTGTAAAAATAATTTTACTGTATTCAGGTATCTACTAGACTGTAAGTAATCTTTGGTCTTACTGATATTCTTAAGGTAGTCTGTTTTATTTCTTGGGCTAGTGCTCACCTTTCATTTTGTTTCTTTTCTTTCTTTTACCAGCATTCATGTCAGTATGAAACTATTTTCTTTCATCTGCTTCATATACATTGTGAGTTTGCATCTAGGTCTTGAATCTTTTATCAGTTCATTATTTCTTTGACTTTTGCTTCTGTTTTAATTTTTCTTTCCTTTCTTATATTCCACAAAAATGTATCTTGGTCCTTGTCATGCAGTCATCCAAATTTCTAAACTTCTTTCTTATGTTAAATATTTTTGTCTCTGAGTTGTATTCTAAATAATTTCTCACTATTGCATCATACTTTTGGTCAAACTGGCCATGGGATTAGTATTTCATGAACCCCATGCTTCTTAAATATGTGACAACATGCTTATAATTTCCTTTCTTTTACAAATATTTTAAATGTGTTTTATTTCTTGAAAATATCAAACTTTATTATTTTATGATCTACATCTGGTATTTTCTTTATCTGAAGTATTTGTATGTCTGTTATTTTTGCACCTATCTTTAATAGAATCATGCTTATATAATTTGCTTTTGGCTCCTCAAGACTCTAAATGAAGATTGTTTTTGAGAGTGGATTGTCTTAAACTCCTGCAAAGTATTAAAGCCTTTGGAAGTCAGAGATAATCTTATATAACAATTCATTATGGCACTGAAAACTACAGCTACCAAAAAAAAAAAAAAAAATGAGAAAGCTGAACTATAGCCACAATTCCTCAGGGATTTTGTTGTTTTTGTTCTTTTTTTATTTAGTCCATTCTTTCTGTCTCCTGAAAGGGAAGATTTTCATGGGAAGGATCAGGCTTCTAGCTTTTAATTTTCATTCTAGTTTTGTGACTCTCTATTCATAGCTTATTGAAGGTGCGTTTCCTGTAACTGGTAAAACCTCATCTCTTTTCTCCTCAAGGTCACTGGCCTAAAGCTTCAGTTTGCTTTGGCCTTAAAATATACTCAGAGCAAGGAGGGACTTTTCTTGTGTTTCTAGATTCTCACATCCTCCTAAATTTAGTTAGCAATTATTTGCTCTTTCCTCAACTTTATAACATTTTTAAGAAATTAGAAAAATAATAATTGCAAGATTGAAAAAAAAAATGTTTTTAACTGGAAATTTTCTCCAAGAAAGAAAAATAAAAACAGAAACAAAAACAAAGCAACAACAACAATAAAACACTGTTCCTCCAAGCAGAGATTTTATAAAGGCTTTATTTGTCTTACATGCACCACCACTGGAAATAAATTAAGCAGAGGTCTTCCAGGTAGCACAGTGGTAAAGAACCTACCTGCCAATATAGGAGATACAAGAGATGCAGGTTTGATCCCTGGGTCAGGAAGATATCCTGGAGTAAGAAATGGCAAGCCACTTCAATGTATTCTTGCCAGGAAAATTCCATGGACAGAGTGGCCTGGTGGGCTACAGTCCATGAGGTCACAAAGAATCAGACATGACTGAGCATCCATGCATGCAAAGGTAAATATATTTATATATTTTTAAATTTTCTTATGGTATAAAACTAATTATCAGTAGAATTAAACTGTAAGAACATGACCTCAAATTTGTCTAAAAAACATGGATAACTTATGCTTTATTAGCAACCCCACTTAAATAGAACCTCAAAAAATCCAGAGAAAAGAGTTTATGCTTTATCACAAGATAACTGATCTCAGTAATATACTCGTTATACATTAGAATTACTAGTTTAATTAATAAAATAAGTATTCAAGGGACTTTGGTTTTCAGTTTACATGTAATATAAAATAATAATGAGCACCAAAGATATATTATTGTCTCTTCAAAAATGAAAACTTACATATTCTGTAATACACCAAAGTTAGTAAAACATAACTGACTAGTTTTAGAAATCTAAGAAATTAAAATAAAATAATTAAAAATGATAGATTCTACTCTCATAATTATATATGCACATGTACACACACATATACACCTTTTTATTTGAGAAAAGCTGAGCATTCACAGGTCTCCAACCATTATTTTAAGTCCTCAAATAAAAGTCAAGATACAGGTATAATGATCTTATTTTTTAAAAAGCTATGAAGAAAGAAATTAAAATAAGCAAACTATAATAATAATAATAGCAGCAAAAAATAAAAACAAATTAAAGCTTTGTGAGAATTATAGTTAATAGTGTATCATTCTTAAAGACAGTTGAAAAGTTGGTAGATGCTTGAGAAACCTCACACATCTCAACCCATTATGTGCAAAGTATATTTTATTGCTGGAAATATTTGGGGAAAGAGACCCACAGAGAGAAGTAAACTACTTTCTTTACTGGAGCTCTACTGCACTTAAAGTATTTTAGAGTACATTGAGGTAAAAGTAATAGCATTTACTGAGGCAATATGCTTTTTAAAGTCTAGAGATTTTTCCCTCCAGTAAAAATGCTTTTTGTAGTCCAATGTGATTTTTTTTGAGAGAATTCTCTTGATCTGAACATGGATCATTTGAGTGTTCCTTGTTAAATATTTAAAAATCCAATTATTTAATTCAGTTGTGGCTATTAAAACATGAGAGAATGCATGACTTTCTTCATTGAAAACTGAATAATGGACCATTGTTCTTTTTTCTCTTTATCTTGTTGTAATACACATCAGGTGTTACATGAATCTGGCACTTTGGGAAAATCAAAAGTTACATTAAATGTTTGAAAGTCTATGGGAGTAAGCCTTGGTATTCTAGTGAAATAGAGTCCAATTTACCAACCTTCACTGTTTTTCTTTGCTTAGTTAAAACGTAATAGATGGTTATCTTAGTTCAGTCAGTTAGTCAGTTCACTCACTTAGTCGTGTCCAACTCTTTGTGACTCCATGAATTGCAGCATGCCAGGCCTCCCTGTCCACCACCAACTCCCGGAGTTCACCCAAACTCATGTGCATAGAGTCGTGATGTCATCCAGCCATCTTATCCTCTCTCGTCCACTTCTCCTCCTGCCGCCAATCCCTCCCAGCATCAGAGTCTTTTCCAACGGGTCAGCTCTTCCCATGAGGTGGCCAAAATGCTGGAGTTTCAGCTTCAGCATCAATCCTTCCAAAGAACACCCAGAACAGATTTGCTTTAGAATGGACTGATTGGATCTCCTTGCAGTCCGAGTCTTCTCCAACACCACAGTTCAACAGCATCAATTCTTCAACGCTCAGCCTTCTTCACAGTCCAACTTTCACATCCATACATGACCACTGGGAAAACCATAGCCTTGACTAGACAGACCTTTGTTGGCAAAGTAATGTCTCTGCTTTTGAATATGCTATCTAGGTTGGTCATAACTTTCCTTCCAAGGAGTCAATGTCTTTTAATTTCTTGGCTGCAATCACCATCTACAGTGATTTTGGGGCCCCAAAAAATAAAGACTGGCAGTGTTTCCACTGTTTCCCCATCTATTTGCCATGAAGTGATGGGAACAGATGCCATGATCCTCATTTTCTGAATGTTGAGCTTTAAGCCAACTTTTTCACTGTCTTCTTTCACTTTCGTCAAGAGGCTTTTTAATTCCTCTTCACTTTCTGCCATAAGGGTGATCTCACTTGCATATCTGAGGTTATTGATATTTCTCCCGGCAATCTTGATTCCAGCTTGTGCTTCTTCCAGCCCAGCATTTCTCATGATGTACTCTGCATAGAAGTTAAATAAGCAGGGTGTCAATATACAGCCTTGACGTACTCTTTTTCCTATTTGGAACCAGTCTGTTATTCCATGGCCAGTTCTAACTGCTGCTTCCTGACCTGCATATAGGTTTGTCAAGAGGCAGATCAGGTGGTCTGGTATTTCCATTTCTTTCAGAATTTTCCACAGTTTATTGTGATCCACACAGTCAAAGGCTTTGGCATAGTCAATAAAGCAGAAATAGATGTTTTTCTGGAACTCTCTTGCTTTTTCCATGATCCAGCAGATGTTGGCAATTTGATCTCTGGTTCCTCTGCCTTTTCTCAAACCAGCTTGAACATCTGGAAGTTCACGGTTCACGTATTGCTGAAGCCTGGCTTGGAGAATTTTGAGCATTACTTTACTAGCATGTGAGATGAGTGCAATTGTGCAGTAGTTTGAGCATTCTTTGGCATGCCTTTCTTTGGGAAAGAAAATATATCTTAAGTATAGCAAATATCTTATATACTTATATCTTAAGTATAGCAAATAAAAAGCATAAAGAAGAGAAGTGAAATCACTTTGATGCCTTAAGGACATGATCATTATGAATTAGCAGATTATTTCCTTCTAGGATCAATATATCTATCTATCCTCCACTGTCTCCGTAATAGTTAAAACTTTACCCATACATAAAAGTACAATTTATTGTTTCATATCTTATGTTTATCTTTCCTGGGATTTCTAAAATTAAAAAACCTTTTTCTTTATTGTATTTTTTCATTTGACTAATAATATTATGTTCTTAGTATATGCTAAGAATTGTTATAATCACTGGGAATACAGAAAAGAATTACACAGACAAAAATCTCTGCCCTCAGTGATGGTGGAATGGGCACCAGAAATAGGAGCAATGTGGTTCCACTTGGAAGTCCTTGAAAATGAGTATCTATTTCTGTGCTTTGGTGATGTACTTCACTCTAGTCCACATCCTGAATACAGCAAACCCTCTGTGATCCTAATTTAAGGCTAAAATTTCCTAGATATATCCACAAAAATACAGTATATAAAATAACACATTAATGAGTTGGACTTCACCAAATTAGATTGCTCTATTATTAAAATGATACTATTAAAACAAGGAAAAGATACCACAGACTAGATAAAAATATTTGTAAGTAATATGTCTTGTAAACAGTTTGTAAAATACTCTCACAATTCGGTAACAAGAAAATAATCCATTTAAAAAATAGGCAAAATTTTAAACTGACACTTTACCAAAAAAGATGTCAGATAAAGCCATGAAAAGATTCTCAATAATATTAGTCATTAGAGAAATGTAAGTTAAGTCACAATGAAATATCACTATACAATTATTAGAATGATTAAAAAAGAGTCAAAATCAATACAATATTGTAAAGTTAAAAAAAAAAAAGAAAGGAAACCACTGCATGAATTGCTGGCAAGAATATGGAGGCACCAAGACTTTAATAAAACATTGGAGGAATTGTAAAATAAGGCATTCACTTTGGGGGCTTCCCAAGTGGCTCAATGGTAAAGAACCTGCCTGTTAATGCAGGAATTGCAGGAGACATGGATTAGATCCCTGGGTCAGGAAGATCCCTTGAAGGAGGAAATGGCAACCCACCCCAGTGTTCTTGTCTGGAGAATCCCATGGACAGAGAAGCCTGGTGGGCTATAGTCCATGGGGGTCACAAAGAAGTTGGACACAAGTGAGTGACTGAGCACACTCACACACATTCACTTTGGATATGGCTACCTACATGTGGTATTCTTTGTGCGTTAGTGTTTACTGTAAAACAAACCTCCCCAAAATAGTGATTTATAACATTATTACTTGCATTTAATTTCTCACTTACATATTTTGCTTTTCCTATTTTACTTTGAGATTTGACCAAGTTGCCCTTGAAATTCACCCTCTATTAAGCATCTTTAATAATAAAACCCCCTTCTCAGTCAAGATGCTTCCACTGTATCATATTCAGGTGGATGTTACTGGACTCCTTTTGTATAAATGTATTGAGCATTCTGAAGGGATGACTTCTGCAATACTAGCCATATTGGATTCAGTGACACTTTTTCCATAATAAGCCTGCTTCTTGTATCACAGCAAGATTTTTTTTCTTTCAGTTTTATTCAGGTAAAACTGACATACAGCAGTGTATGAGTTTGATGTGTACAATAATTTGTTTCAATGCCTTGACTTACATTTGTTGCAGAGTGATTATCATGATAAGTTTAGTTAACATCCATCATTTCATATAATTACTGACAAAAAATAAATAAAAGGAAGGAAGAAAAAGGAAAGAAAGAAAGAAAAAAAATTTAACTCATAATGGGAACTTTTAGGAGTTACTTAGCAACTTTCAGATATACTGTACCACAAAACAGTGTTAACTACAGTCAAGTTTGATATGGGCAGCTCTAATTAGGCCAGCATGGAGCTGGTGATCTTGGTTGACATTATTCATATGTCTAGTGTTTGGCATTCTGAATGATCTAATGGGTCTGAAATGGGCTGTTATTTCCCCACCTCATGATTGCTCTCCATTGGCTTTAAAGAATATTTTTAAAGAAATCATCTTTCATAATTGTTATGAACTGTAATCTTAGTCAAATGTACTTACATGGAAATGTACAAATAGAAAGTTCAACTGCAAACATTTAAAACTTGGACTCTTAGTATATAGATGTTAATAACATTTCTATCTTCTATATATTTTAAATTTGATTTTGTCTTCCATATTTCTGTTATATATGTCTATTAAAAAAAGAGTTCTTCAACAAGATCTCACAGCTCAATAATTTATTTCTGGTTTTATTTCATTTTCAAGTTCTTTATCTAAAATATTGCACATTTTATACTTATGTCTTGATATGAGTTTTCATAATTGCAAGTATTAAGTTCATGCCCTCAGTAGCTCCCTTTCAACTATTACAAATCTGTTTGGCTTGTGCTCTTTCTTGTAACAGTGTATCCTCAGTTATCTAATTATGTTTCCATTAGTTCATTTCCCTTGCTTAGCTCAGCCACTTTGACAGTTAATTTGTACCTGAGGAGAGTGGCAGGGCTCCAGATCCCTCCTTATGCTCTTCTGGTGAATTTAAGCTGGGATGTGGCATAAAGCAGACAACCTTGTTGCCACAGCCCAGGATAGGCTACCTCCATCTGCTGCATACCACATCCTGCCTTTATGTACCCTGAGCCTCCACACTGATTTTTACAAAAGCATTTTTTTCTTTCACCATCTCTGGCTGGTCCTATTCAGAAGTTTCTAATCAGATATTTATGTTCTATAAATATATCTGTTTCCATATTTTGATACCTGGATCTTCTCTAAACTCTACTGTCATTCCCTCCCATGGCAGATCAGAGCTATCTTTTTTTTTTTTTTCCTACAAGAGTGACATCATTTTTAAAATTATTATTAGTCATATTCTTATACTTCCCAATAGCTTTTGTGGCATCTCCAGTGATGGGTTGAAACAAAAGCCACTAAAAGCCCCAGTTTTAGCTTTCTATTCATAACTGAATAAAATATACATTATTGATAGACTATACTTAATTGAATTAATGGTATTTATACCTTATTATGGTCACAAACTAGGTAAAATAATTATAAATATAAACTGCTGTTGTTGCTGCTGCTGCTAAGTCGCTTCAGTCATGTCCGACTCCGTGCGACCCCATAGACGGCAGCCCACCAGTCTCCCCCGTCCCTGGGATTCTCCAGGCAAGAACACTGGAGTGGGTTGCCATTTTTTCCTTCTCCAAAGCATGAAAGTGAAAAGTGAAATTGAAGTCGCTCAGTTGTGTCTGACTCTTAGGGACCCCATGGACTGTAGCCCACCAGGCTCCTCCGTCCATGGGATTTTCCAGGGAAGAAGAGTACTGGAGTGGGGTGCCATTGCCTTCTCCGAAATATAAGCTAGCACTATGTTAAAATATATTTGGTTTCCAAATTAATTAATCAGCCATGGTTTTCAAACTTTAGTCTGTATCATAATTACACAGAGTTCTTGCTAAAACACAAGTTCCTAAGTCCTAGTATCAAGAGTCACTGATTCTAAGATCTGGGATTTTGCCCTGAGAATTTGCATTTCTAAAAAGTTCACAGGTGCTGCTGCTGTTTCTTTGTTATAAATAATGAGATTTGACTCAGACACTTACATTAGCACAACAGAAAGACAGATGAAATACAACTTCATTTGATGTCAGGGTTTACTTATTGTCAGCTCTTTAACTTTCAAAAGTTTTGATTATTCTATTAGTATTCTCTGAAAGATTTCAAACTCTTTCCACCATAGCCAATTTGATATATCTACATGCAAAGACTTGTACACAAATCTTGCCTGTAAGAATTTGATTGGTGCCCCCTTATCCTTTGTACAAGGTAGACTTCTCCAGGGAAATGGAACAAACTGTAAATATACATTGCTGCTCTTTAGTTGCTAAATCATGTTGGAACTCTTTGCAACCTCATGAACTGTAGCCCACCAGGCTCCTTTGTCCATGGGATTTCCCAGGGAAGAATACTAGGGTGGGTTGCCAGTTCCTTCTCCAGGGGATCTTCCCGACCCAGTGATAGAACCAGGGTCTCCTGCATTGCAGGTAGATTCTTTACCATCTGAGTCACCAGGGAACCGCCCCCCCCCCCACCACCATATATATATGTGAGTGCATGTGTGTGTGTGTGTATGTGTGAGAGAGAGAGAAAGAGGAGGTGAGTGGAGAGATGTTTACATTATTTGGGTGGCTTGCCAGTAAGCTTGAAATTCTGGCAAGACTTGATGGTGAAGTCTTGAGTTGAAAGTAGTCTGGAGGTAGAATTCTTTCCTTCTAGGGGGATCACAGTCTTTTCTTCTAAAATCTTTTATTGGATGAATCATATACATTTCATGAAATGCAATCTTCTTTACTCATGGTCTACTATTATAATTAAAAGTTGTTGTTGTTCAATCACTTAGTCATGTCTGACTCTTTGCAACCGCATGGGCTGCCAGGATTCCCCGTCCTTCACCATCTCCCAGAGCTTGCTCAAACTCATGTCCACTGAGTCAGTGATGTCATCCAAACATCTCATCCTCTGTCATCTCCTTCTCTTCCTGCCTTCAATCTTTTCCAACCTCAAGATCTTTTCTAATGAGTCAGCTCTTCATATCAGATGGCCAAAGTATTGGAGATTCAGCCTCAGCATCAGTCTTTCCAATGAATATTCAGCACTTATTTCCTTCATTTTTTACTTTGATGCACTGGAGAAGGAAATGGCAACCCACTCCAGTGTTCTTGCCTGGAGAATCCCAGGGACGGGGGAGCCTGGTGGGCTGCTATCTATGGGGTCGCACAGAGTCAGACACGACTGAAGCAACTCAGCAGCAGCAGCAGCATCTCCTTCAGGATTGACTCTTTTGTTCTCTTTGATGTCCTAGTGACTCTTGAGTCTTCTCCAACACCACAGTTCAAAAGCACCAGTTTTTCAGTGTCCAGCCTTCTTTATGTTCCAACTCTCACATCCATACATGACTACTGGAAAAACCATAGCTTCAACTATATGGATCTTTGTCAGCAAAGCAATGTTTCTGATTTTCAATGTGCTGTCTAGGTTTGTCATAGCAGTGTCTTTTAATGTCATGACTGAAGTCACTATTTGCAGTGATTCTGAAGCCCAAGAAAATAAAGTCTGTCACTGTTTCCATTGTTTCCCCATCTATTTGCCATGAAGTGATGGACCAGATGGAATGATCTTCTTTTTTTTGAATGTTTTTTGAATTTACATGTTAATCACAGCCTTAAAAAAACACCTTTCCAGAAACATATACACTAGCATTTGGCCTAAAATCGGGTCCTAAAGTATAGCCTAATTGAGTTATAAAATTAACCTTTATTCTCTCTGACATCTAGTTTAGTTTATTCAATGGTGAACTCTAGCAGGAAAAGTAAAAAAATCTGTGAGAATAGCCCTTGGTTTCCTTCTAGTCCTTGGGCTTCCCGCGTAGCGCAGTCAGTAAAGCGTCCTCCTGCAGTGCAGGAGGCCTGGGTTCAATTCCAGGTCTGGAAGATCTCCTGGAGAAGGAAATGGCAACCCACTCCAGTATTCTTGCCTGGAGAATCCCATGGACAGAGGAGCCTGGCAGCCTACTGTTCATGGGATTGCAAGAGTCGGACACGACTTAGCGCTATCTTTCCTTCTAGATATGTTAACATAGATCCAGCTTCTGATGAGGACACTCTTTTCACTTCACCCTCAGTTTCCAATTCCAGTAATGACTCTCCATCTCTCTCACCCATTCCCATGGTCGAGTAGAATTTCTTCTCACCTCTTACCAGTTCCCTGGTCCTATATTACCCTTTATGATTTGCTCGAACACTTCTCATATCTTTGATAATAGCCCTTTTAAAACTCTCCTCAAATTGTCCAATTTGACCTTGCTCTCCTTTTCCTTCTGGAACTAGACAGACAAAATAAAATGTTGGATTGGACATTTGTAGACTATTCCTGTGGATATTCAAATCTCTATAACAAAGTTACCCATATTTCTTCCACTTTTTAAGAATTTCTTTTTGACTCTTAGAAATTTCAACTGTTCATTGTGATTTCCAGTTTTACCTTAAATCCGCTTCATTTGCAGAGACATCATTTTTCAACCTTCCATTGACACCAGAAAACAGGTTTGATATTTGGAAATACAACAAATGCTGATATTGAGCTGAATAATACTATAGAACATAGAATATACTCTTCACTATCAAACTGCTTCAATCACGCCTGGCTCTGCTGGAAGCAAAAGACTGGCTGTCCTTTAGGTCAGCAGTTGGTACCAATTATATAATTATGGTGGGATAATATGGTACTTTCACTCACTTTATCCACCTCTGTTGGCTCTTCTCAATGGGAAATATAATGATTTTTGACTGGTTGGTTAGGGTTTGTATAGCCAGCACTCTATCTGTACCTGCTTGCTGTGCAGAGTAATTCTCCTCTCCCTCCCTGCCTTGTGAAACAGACCGGATTCTAGCCTCAGTGTCAAGGCAAGCTAGTGATAGAATTTTTATAGGACTATGATATAAAAACAACAGAAAAGCTACTTTATAAGCTTACTATACAGTTTAGTCTAGAGTTTGTAACATGATACATCAAAGCTACAGCAAATGCATTTTTTTTACTATTTATTGCATGTGTACTCAGAGAAAGCTATGGCACCCCACTCCAGTACTCTTGCCTGGAAAATCCTATGGACGGAGGAGCCTGGAAGGCTGCAATCCATGGGGTCGCTGAGGGTCGGACACGACTGAGCAACTTCACCTTCACTTTTCACTTTCATGCATTAGAGGAGGAAATGGCAACCCACTCCAGTGTTCTTGCCTGAAGAATCCCAGGGATGGTGGAGCCTGGTGGGCTGCTGTCTCTGGGGTCGCACAGAGTCGGACATGACTGAAGCGATTTAGCAGCAGCAGCAGCAGCAGCATGTGCACTTGTTTCTTCAAACAGAGTTTTTAGAACCCATTAGTGCATCATGCAAAATGCCAGGCTAGATGAAGCACAAACTGGAATCAAGATTGCTGGGAGAAATAGCAATAACCTCAGATGTGCTGATGACACCACCCTCATGGCAGAAAGCGAAGAGGAACTAGAGCCTCTTGAAAGTGAAAAAGGAGAGTGAAAAAGCTGGCTTAAAACTCAACATTCAAAAAACTTATATGTATTCCTACATAGACATTATCTTTTAGCTAATACATTTGTGAGTATTTTGAAGAAATCTCTGTGTTTTACCAACAAACACTTCAAAGAACAAAAACAACCTTCTACATAAAGATAGTATGTGCATATTTCTCAATAATTTAACATTGATTCATGAATTGTCCCAATAACAAACATTAGAAGTATTTTCCTCTTATTCTAAGGTCTGCTTAAAAGTATCATACACTGAATTTGGTTGTTTTGTACTTTAGTCTACATTTAATTTAGAAGTGTCTCTTTTCCTAAACTAATTTGGATTTTTTGTTGTTGTTGTTGCTAACCAGTATAGGCCACTTATTTTTAAATACAATACATGTTTGGTTGTCTGATAGCTGTCTCATGATTGGATCCAAGTTAAAATGTTTTGGCAGGAATACAACAAATGTCATATGTATTTATCACAACAAGGGATTATCCTATTATTAACCTATTATCTTGATGCTCTTATTAATCAGTTTGCCCTGTTGCTGATGCTATTAAATTATAGAGAGTCTGTGAATATCCAAGTCACTGAATGATCAATTGATGATTTCTAATTTTGTCATCTCTTGTACATTTATTGGCTTCCCTGGTGACTCAGACAACAAAAAATCTGCCTGCAATGCAGAAAACTCAGGTTCGATCCCTGGGTCAGGCATATTCCCTCAAGAAGGGAATGGCTACGCACTCCTTCCTGGAAAATTCCAAGGAGAAAGGAGCCTGGCAGGCTACAACCCATGGGATCTCAAAGAGTTGGACATGACTGATTCACACTTTCACTTTCATACATTTATTAGCATTTGTTTGTCTGTTTAAATGAATTGCTTTCTTTAATGTTTATTTAGATTATCCATGTGGAACTTATGGGTACTCTTCTTTTACGTTTAAGTAAAGTTAAACTTAAAAGTTAAAATCACCATTATCACTATTTATTTTGATATATAAATTTTCCTTTTAAATATTCCTTAGTCTTCAAGATTTTTTTTTTCCCCAAACAAATTATTTTGGGAACAAATTGCATTTTATTTGTTCACTCTAGACTTGGAATCAGCATATTAAAAGTTGGTGAAATTTAATAAGGGATAGTAAGAGTGGCTCAGTTATGTAAATGGAATTTAGAAATCAATATTGGAGTACTAACTTTATTCATTACTACCAAAATGCAATTGAGTTTAAACTGTTTTAGTGGTGAGAAGTAGGGAACACATGGTAAAAAAATCACAAGTTTATGTCAATGCCTCCAAGTATTAGCCAAGAAAACAGGGTTTTTCTCCACTGTATATACTTATATAGTGAGAATTTTGATTCATAGGAGTTGTTGCCTGAAATTTTTATAAGGCAATGTCATATGCATAAGGATAGTTAAATGTACCTCTGCTAACAGTAAAGCTACTTAGTAGACTTCAATAGTCCTATGCAATCTTATGTCTTTAGTATCTTATAGAAAACATACATATCTTACAGAAAACATACAGTTAGAGTAAGATATTCAAAAAAAAGTAGGATTAATTTTCTTTTTAAATGTTCTTCCGGCTGGATACTGTGAATATGACGTGTACTTAAGGTCATTCAGTACAGTTCAGTCACTCAGTCATGTACGACTCTTTGTGACTCCATGAAACTCAGCATGCCAGGCCTCCCTGACCATCATCAACTCCCGGAGCTTACACAAACTCATGTGCATCGAGTCAGTGATGCCATACAGCCATCTCATTCTCTGTTGTCCACTTCTACTCCTGCCCCCAATCCCTCCCAGCATCAGGGTCTTTTCCAGTGACTCAACTATTTGCATAAGGTGGCCAAAGTATTAGAGTTTCAGCTTCAACATCAGTCCTTCCAATGAACACCCAGGACTGGTCTCCTTTAGGATGGACTGGTTGGATCTCCTTGCAGTCCAAGGGACTCTCAAAAGTCTTCTCCAACACCACAGTTCAAAAGCATTAATTCTTTGGCACTCACCTTTCTTCAACTCTCACATCCATACATGATCCTGGAAAAACCATAGCACTGACTACTTGGACCTTTGTTGGCAAAGTAATGTCTCTGCTTTTGAATATGCTATCTAGGTTGGTCATAACTTTCCTTCCAAGGAGTAAGTGTCTTTTAATTTCATGGCTGCAATGAACATCTGCAGTGATTTTGGAGTCCAAAAAAATAAAGTCTGACACTGTTTCCACTGTTTCCCCGTCTATTTCCCATGAAGTGATGGGACCAGATGCCATGATCTTCGTTTTCTGAATGTTGAGCTTTAAGCCAACTTTTTCACTCTCTTCTTTAACTTTCATGAAGAGGCTTTTCCGTTCGCCTTCACTTTCTGCCATAAGGGTGGTGTCATCTGCATATCTGAGGTTACTGATATTTCTCCCGGCAATCTTGATTTCAGCTTGTGCTTCTTCCAGCCCGGCATTTCTCATGATGTACTCTGCATATAAGTTAAATAAGCAGGGTAACAATATACAGCCTTAATGTACCCCTTTTCCTATTTGGAACCAGTCAGTTGTTCCATGTCCAGTTCTAACTGTTGCTTCCTGACCTGCATATAGGTTTCTCAAGAGGCAGGTCAGGTGTCTGGTATGACCATCTCTTTCAGAGTTTTCCACAGTTTATTGTGATTCACACAGTCAAAGGCTTTGGCATAGTCAATAAAGCAGAAACAGATGTTTTTCTCGGACTGTCTTGCTTTTTAGAGGATCCAGCAGATATTGGCAATTTGATCTCTGGTTCCTCTGCCTTTTCTAAAACCAGCTTGAACATCAGGAAGTTCACAGTTCACGTATTGCTGAAGCCTGGCTTGGAGAATTTTGAGCATTACTTTACTAGCATGTGAGATGAGTGCAATTGTATGCTAGTTCGAGCATTCTTTGGCATTGCCTTTCTTTGGGATTGGAATGAAAACTGACCTTTTCCAGTCCTGTGGCTACTGCTGAGTTTTCCAAATTTGCTGGTATATTGAGTGCAGCACTTTCACAGCATCATCTTTCAGGATTTGAAATAGCTCAACTGGAATTCCATCACCTCCACTAGCTTTGTTTGTAGTGATGCTTCCTAAGGACCACTTGACTTCACATTCCAGAATGACTGGCTCTAGGTGACTGATCACACCATCATGATTATCTGGGTCATGAAGATCTTTTTTGTAGAGTTCTTGGGTGTATTCTTGCCACCTCTTCTTAATATCTTCTGTTTCTGTTAGGTCCATATAATTTCAGTCCTTTATGGAGCCCATCTTTGCATGAAATATTCCCTTGGTATCTCTAATTTTCTTGAAGAGATCTCTAGTCTTTCCCATTCTGTTGTTTTCCTCTATTTTTTTGCATATAATATATATATACACATATATATATGTAATATATATGTTAAATATATATAATGTGTATAATATATATATGTTATATATATATATATAATATTTAAGGAAATAAAGCAAGGATCACGAAGAGATATCTGCACAGTTTGTTACATCATTACTCACAATAGCCAAGATATGGAAACATCCTAAGTGGTGTCTGTCATTGTATGAAAGAATAAGGTATGCATATATACACATATATGTATATAAACACAATGGAATATTATATAGTTATGAGAAAGAGAATTCCTGCCACCTGAGACAACATGAGTGTACACTGAGGGCTTTATGCTTATTGAAATAACAGACAGAGAAAAACAAATACTATTAGATGAGATCAGATCACATCAGTCGCTCAATCGTGTCTGACTCTTTGCGACCCCATGAATCACAGCACGCCAGGCCTCCCTATCCCTCACCAACTCCCAGAGTTCACTCAGACTCACGTCCATCGAGTCAGTGATGCCATCCAGCCATCTCATCCTCTGTCGTCCCCTTCTCCTCCTGCCCCCAATCCCTCCCAGTCAGTAATGTGTGGAATCTGAAAAATGCAAACTCATAAAAAGAGTTGTAGAATGGTGTTTCGCGGGGGTTAATAGGTAGAGAAGATGAGGAATTGTTGGGCAAAGGCATATATTTCCACTTATAAGATCAAATAGGCTTTAGGATGCATTACAATGCAGTCCATGGAGTCACTAAGAGTCGGACATGACAGAGCGACTTCACTTTCACTTTTTACTTTCATGCATTGGAGAAGGAAATGACAACCCACTCTAGTGTTCTTGCCTGGAGAATCTCAGAGACAGTGAAGCCTGGTGGGCTGCCGTCTATGGGGTCGCACAGAGTCGGACAGGACTGACTTGACTTAGCAAATAGCACAGTGAACAAAGCTAAAGGAGGTGAACTATTTCAGCTGAACTATTTCAAATCCTAAGAAATGATGCTATTAAAGTGCTGCCCTCAATATGCCAGCAAATTTGGAAAACTCAGCTGTGGCCACAGCACTGGAAAAGGTCAGTTTTCATTCCAATCCCAAAGAAGAGCAATGCAAAGGATTGTTCAAACTACCACACAATTGAGCTCATTTCACTTGGTAGGAAGATAATGCTCAAAATCCTTGAGGCTAGACTTCAATAGTGGGTGAACTGAGAACTTTCAGATGTGCAAGTTGGATTTAGAAAAGGCAGAGGAACCAGAGATCAAATCGCCAACACCTGCTTGATCACAGGAAAAGCAAGAGAATTCCAAAAACACATCTACTTTTGCTTCACTGACTACACTAAAACAATTGACTCTGTGGATCACAACAAACTGAAAAATTCTTAGAGATAGGAACACCAGATCACCTTATCTGTCTTCTGAGAGACCTGAATGCAGAACAAGAAGCAACAGTTAGAACAGGACATGGAACAACAGGTAAATCAGGTAAAGGTAAATGGTAAAAGGTAAATAGTAAAATCAGGAAAGGAGTACATCAAGGCTGTATATTGTCACCCTGCTTATTTAACTTCTATGCAGAGTACATGAAGCAAAATGCTGGGCTTGATGAGGCAAAGACTGGAATCAGATTTCTGGAAGAAATATCAACAAACTTCATATACGCAAATGACACCACTTTAATGGCAGAAAGGGAAGAGGAACTAAAGAGCCTCTTGATGAGGGTAAAAAGAGATGGTGTAAATGCTGGCTTAAAACTCAACATTGAAAAAACAAAGATCATGGCATCCAGTCCCATCATTTCATGGCAAATAGATAGGGAAAAAGTGGAAAGAGTCACAAATTTTATTTGTTTGGGCTCCAAAATCACTGCAGATGGTGACTCCAGCCAAGAAATTAAAAGATGCTTGCTCCTTGAAAGAAAAGCTATGACCAAACTAGACAGCATATTAAAAGACAGAGACATTACTTTGCCAACAAAGGTCCATCTATTAAAAGCTATGCTTTTTCCAGTAGTCATGTATGGATGTGAGAGTTGGATTGTAAAGAAGGCTAAGCACTGAAGAACTGATGTTTTCATATTATGGTGCTCCCGAGAGTCCCTATCATAAAGGAAATGAACCCTAAATATTTATTGGAATATTGAGCTGAATATTCAGCTGAAGCTTTAACTCCAATACTTTGGTCACCTGATGCAAAGAGCTGACTCATTGGAAAAGCCTTTGATGCTGGGAAAGATAGAGGGCAGGAGAAGAAGACGGTGACACAGGATGAGATGGTTGGATGGCATATTGACTCAATGGATTTGAGTTAGAACAAACTCCAGGAAACAGTGAAGGACAGGGAGCCTGACATGCAGCAGTTCATGTGGTTGCAAAGAGTCAGACATGACTTAGCGACTGAACAACAATATTGGTTTCTTTCTATGTATAAAATCTTGTTCTTTCTTCTCTTCCTACTATCCTTTTCATTTCTATTATTTGTAGGTAACTAGTTTCCTGAAAATTAAGCAGTTATATTCGCTTATTGTTCTTTCCTGTTATATATTTCTTGCCCTAGAAATAGTATTTTAGACTTATTCAGTGGTATCTGTGTTTTTTTCCCACTTGACACATATTTTAAAACTACAATATTCTAAAAAGTGTGATTTATGGATCAAGTGGTAAATGCATATTCATTTTTGTAGACAGTGTCTTCACAGGGGTTATGCATTTCACAGTCCCAGCAGCAATAATAAAATGAAACTACATTTCTCCACAACTTGGCCAACAGCATATGTTGTCATGTCTTTGAATTCTGTCAGTTTAATGGTAAAACACTATGACTAAATATGGTTTTAATTTTCAAATCATTAATTCAAATATATTTTCATATAATTAGAACTATCTAATATTTTTTGAGCATTTTAAAAATTAATTTTGAATCTCTTATTTCTTATCCCATTGAGTTTTTAGGTCTTCCTTTTTGAGATTTTTTTGAATTAAGATTATGGATCATTTATTCTATGGTATTATAAATATTTGTACTCTGTTGGCCATTGCTTTTTGATATTTCTGTGTTTAGAAACAGAATTATTATAAAATTCTATGCATCATTCAATATGCCAGCAAATTTGGAAAACTCAGCAGTGGCCACAGGACTGGAAAAGATCAGTTTTCATTCCAATCCCAAAGAAAGGCAATGCCAAAGAATTCTCAAACTACCGCACAATTGCACTCATTTCACGCATTAGTAAAGTAATGCTTAAAATTCTCCAAGCCAGGCTTCAGCAAAATGTGAACCATGAACTTCCAGATGTTCAAGCTGGTTTTAAAAGGCAGAGGAACCAGAGATCAAATTGCCAACATTCGCTGGCTCATTGAAAAAGCAAGAGAGTTCCAGAAAAACATCTATTTCTGCTTTATTGACTATGGCAAAGCCTTTGACTGTGTGGGTCACAATAAACTGTGGAAAATTCTGAAATGGATGGAAACACCAGACCACCTGACCTGCCTCTTGAGAAATCTGTATGCAGGTCACATCAAGAGAAATGCTGGGCTGGATGAAGCACAACCTGGAATTAAGATTGCCAGGAGAAATATCAATAACCTCAGATATGCAGATGACATCACACTTATGGCAGAAAGTGAAGAAGAACTAAAGAGCCTCTTGATGAAAATGAAAGAGGAGAGTGAAAAAGTTGGCTTAAAGCTCAACATTCAGAAAACCACAATCATGGCAACTGGTCCCATTACTTCATGGCAATTAGATGGGGAAACAGTGGAAACAGTGGCTGACATTATTTTTGGGGCCTCCCAAATCACTGCAGATGGTGATTGCAGCCATGAAATTAAAAGACACTTGCTCCTGCAAAGGAAAGTTATGACCAACCTAAGTAGCATATTATAAAGCAGAGACATTACTTTGCCAACAATGTTCCATCTAGTCAAAAGCTATGGTTTTTCCAGTAGTCACGTATGGATGTGAGAGTTGGACTATAAAGAAAGCTGAGTGCCAATGAATTTATGGCTTTGAACTGTGGTGTTTGAGAAGACTCTTGAGAGTCCCTTGGACAGCAAGGAGATCCAACCAGTCCATCCTAAAGGAGATCAGTCCTGGGTGTTCATTGGAAGGACTGATGTTGAAGCTGAAACTCCAATACTTTTGCCACCTGATGTGAAGAGCTGACTCATTTGAAAAGACTCTGATGCTGGGAAAGACTTAACGCAGGAGGAGAAGGGGACGACAGTGGATGAGATGGTTGGATGGCATCACCGACTCAATGGACATGAGTTTGGGTAAACTCCAGGAGTTGATTGACAGGGAAGCCTTGTGTACTGCAGTCCATGGGGTCACAAAGAGTGAGACTCAACTGATCGACTGAACTGAACTAATGCATCATATTTGTTATTTGTTTTTATTATTCATCTGAATTTTGAGATACAGTTGAAAGGTATGTATACACATGCAGATTTTAAAGAAAGTCTGTCATAATTTTCCAGTATATTTATGTTGCTCATATCTATCTTTTGATCCTAATGCTTAAGTTTCACTGACGTATTTTAACAAGTGATGCCATTTTATCCTTATAAATGAATATCTAATCATACCATTACCATATATTAATAAGCATATTTTGACCCTAGCAATTTGGAATATGAAATTTATTATCATAATAAAGTTTCATATTTCTTTAGTATACTTTGGACTTTCAGCTTCTGTTCTACTCGATTATTTATCAGCCAATGTTACAGTTTTAAAATTTTAGATGGTCTGTGCTTTAATATCTGATTGGGTTAGTTCACCCAATTTTGTTAAAATATTTTGTTTTATGGCCATGGTAAGTAAGCTCTTGTCTTTCATTATATTTTTAACTTTTTATTGTTTATTTATGTGATCATTATTCTGTTTTGTAAGTTGATATTACATTTTGCCACAGTAGTGAATTATTTTCTGTTTTTAGATACTATATATGAACAATCCAAAGGAATTAATGATAAAAAATATCACATCACAAATATATATAATGTTACTTATTTTTTTTAAAGTTTGATGTCTGCAAATTTATCTTTCTCCTGATTACATTTCCTAATTGTATTTGAATTGTTTCCCCATTTGTTCTAATACTGATTTTGGAAACTGTATATCTCAGGTTCTTACCACACAGATTCCACTTGCTGCCCCTCTACATGTCCCTGACAATAGATAAACTCCTTTAATTTGTCTATCCATTCATATTTTAGTCTTATAGAGAACAAAGAGCATAATGGTGATCTTTGTAATTCTTCTCTTTACTACATAGAACATTATTTTCACAAGTCAATCTGTTTAAATGATCTAGACTCATCACTTATAAAAATGTATGTTCAAAAAAATGTATGCATAAGGCATGATTTTTTTAAGGCTGAAAATGCAGAGGAAGTAGAAATATTACAGAAAAATTGGAAAGATTTTTATTAGCTGTTAACTGCAAAAGCAAAAGCTTAGGTAATGTGATTTTAAATTCCAATAAGTTTTTATACACCTGAAAATGCCTATCCAGAAAATGCTCAAACTATTTTATATCTCACTTTAAGAAATGCATAATTTCTTAAAAAGCGAAAGAATACAAGATTCCCTATGTGCACCTTAATTTATGTGAAAATGTAGCAATACTAAAAGTCAATATTAAAAATGTTCAGTGTTAAAATTGGGCCACCACTCTGGTCTTTACACACTATTCCTCCCCCCGCACCCCACCATAGCCCATCTTGAAAGTATCTACAAATTATTTATTTTAAACTGGTTTTCATCAAGGAATGGATGGTGTTCACTTTATTTTATTCATTTGATTTTGAGTTTTTCCCATTGTAGCAAAGTTTTGAACTGAGGACATTCTCAGAAGATCTGAATATCCTGGATCCAAGAAGAGCAATGTCATGGAGGATGCCCAAGTTCTTGGACAAAAACTAGCCAAGTCTCCCTTGATGAATTAAAATTTTGTTCAAGAGGTATATCTATGAATTGAATGAGTTGAAAAGATTAGGCCTAAAGTGTATCTTTGAATGAATGCCAAGATCACTTTGTCACAGGGTTCAACATTAATACAAATAATAAAACATTTTAATATTGCTTCTGTGTGTGCATCTCCTTAAATCACAGCTTTTCTTGTTCAGTTGTCCTGTCCATCAAAATCAATGCTAGAGTGAAGAAAGTCTGTTCAAAGAGATGAGAAATTTTATTTAAAGTTCCTTTTAATTCTATGAAGAAAATATGTGTTTGTGTGATCAGATCTTTTAATTTGTTATTGCTGTTGTTGTTGACCTATAAAAATAGGTAGTAGTGGGAAACTTGCAAAACCTCAATAAATGAATTTTTCTTAGAGTAAAAATAACCACCTTCCCCCACGAAAAGAGTACTTTTTGTTACACAGTTTAGTTTTGAATTATCTTTATCTTTTAGCAACACTATAAAATATGGTGTTAGCATTTAGAAATTTCAAGCATGCTTAGAGACATTGAATTAATTTGTGTTTGAAAAGAAAGTGAAAGTGGCTTAGTCCTACCCATCTCTTTGGGACCCCATGGACTATACAGGCCATGAATTCTCCAGGCTAGAATACTGGAGTAGGTAGCCTTTCTCTTCTCCATGGGATCTTCCCAACCCAGGAATGAAATCCGGGTTTCCCGCATTGTGGGCAGACTCTTTACCAGCTGAGCCATAAGAGAAACCCCACAAAGGAGCTACAAGGGAAGCCCTGCAAGAGAGCCACAAGAATTTGTGTTTACTGGTAACTATTGCTTCATCATGGGTTTCTCAGGTGGCGTTAGTGGTAAAGAACCCACCCAACAACACAGGAGACATAAGAGACTCTGATTAGATCCTTGGGTCAGGAAGATCCCCTGAAGGAGGACATGGGAATCCACTCCAGTATTCTTGCCTGGAGAATCCCATGGAGAGAGGACCCTGGAGAGCTACATTCCATAGGGTCACAAAGAGTCAGACATGATTGAAGCGACTTAGCACACACACACACATTGTCTCATCATAGTGGCTTTTGATATTTAAGCTTTTAAAGGAAAATGCAAAGAGGGAAAAAATTCCAGAATCTCTAATCCCAAATGATTTAGCAAATCTACATAACTATATAGTTAAGTGATGTACCAGAAATGAACAACAAAATAATTAGGATAATATTCTTACTAGTGCAGGAGAAATGTAATCATTTTGAAATATTTTTTATGAATCATAAAGTCACACATATAACTTCTTCTTCACCATTAATTCCTTCATCTACCCTCACTATACTTTTGGAAAATGCATATGTAGAAATAAGCAAAACAAATGATACAGTTAAGAATTATTTTCAGAAATAGAAAGGAAAATTGTTTACGTGTTTAGGGGTTAGATAGTTGAAAGTCATTTATGCAATAGAAAATTCATTTCAAGGCTAGAAAGTTTAGTAGCCTGGAAAAATTACCTGTTGGAATAAATAGCCATATTCTTCAGAACAACAGCTTGTCAAAAGAGAAGAGCAATTTACAACCGCACACTCTACAAGTTTTGGGAGGAGGGAATACTCCTTGACTACCAGCAACTGAAAAATGAACCGAAGGAATCCAAACTGGTTTTAGATCTCTGTTTCTTTTAAAGACACATGGGGGATTGATACATATTTCTTATTCTGGAACAGATTTTTTAAATCCCTGGGAAGAAAAATGTCCAAATAATAAATTGGCTGACAATTTATAGACAGTAGAAATCTATGGACATACAGCCTCTAGAACTATTATTTGGCATATATTTAAAACTGCCAGTAAAGCTAGATGACCTTCCAGACTTCCTCTATATTAATCTGAATTCAGACTATTAAAAAGAAACATACACTCCATTCATCCACTTACTGAATTTCTCAGAGCATTTTGGAAAATACAAGTCAAAACCCAAGTAACAGCTTTACATTTAATCTTGTTTAAATGTACTACATTACGTAAGTGCTACTTTTTAGTATTCATAATTGATTAATAATGGAATATAATGAAATTTAGACTCATCAATATTCTTTACAGGATGATAACTGATATTTGATTACTGTGAACTAGCAAAATCAAAATAAATAGAAACATAGGTGTGACTTTTACTTTTCTGAACAAGTTAATAAAACATCCCAAGTTTACACATTATAGCTATATGTTTTTGAAATTAAATATTGTTATAAGATAAAAATAATAATGTCTGTTTTCTTTAAAAAGGTTATTTTCAGTTGGTATGTTAATAAAAATATATCAAGGAATCTTGTATTTATATTTTCATACATCACACTTTTATCTTATATGTTCATATCTAAAAAAGATACTAAATGCTAGATATTCATGTCTTCCTTTTGAAATTTAATGACTTTTCTAGAGTTATTCACAAAAGACTGAGAGTATATTTTATATCTCCATACACTTACTTTTGAATTCATAATCAATATAGTCCTTAAAATGTAATAACCTAAACTACACTAGTGTTTCCATTTCGTAGCATATGATGCCTGTCCAGAATCATCAATGTATATGATTGATAGGTCAGGCACTTTACTCAAGAGATTCACAAATTTAGATGATGATTCTTTCTTAGGATCATCAACAGTAAATATAAATAGATGGAAGCCATCTGTTCTAGGGCTTTCATGTCACAATATCAATCTGAATATATTTTCCCAGATAATTCTTTGAGCTCAACATAATCCTGGTCTAAATCATCTGTATTATTCCCTCTTCCCTCAATCATATCACTTCTGTAAATCCACTAGAGTATTTGTGGTAGTGATTTTTTTGTTGTTACTTAAAGAAATTGACTAAAAATATTCTAACATTACACAAGAGATATGAATACTTCAGCTTTTCAAAGTACAAAAACAAGGTGCTTTATCTTACTTTTGACAAGTAAGTGATTTTCAAATAGATAAAAATAAGCAGCTATGAAATTGACAAATGGCTGAGTATTGAAAATAATTGAATTTTGTTAATTAGATCTCATAGCAGATATTCTGCATTTTGTGATTAATATATACACATTGCTATATATAAAATAGATAACTGATAAGAACCTAGCACAGGGAACTCTGCTAAGTATGCTATAGAAACCTACATGGGAAAAGAATTTGAAAAAGTGAATGTGTGTATATATATAAATGGTTCACTTTGTTTTATTAGCTGAAACTAACACAATATTGTAAATCAACTATACTCCAATAAAATGTGTTTATTAAAAAAAAATACTGGTATATGTTCCCCAAGAGGATTTAAATTTGGTCAGCTAAATGAACATTGTAAGTTGTGTAGAATTTTATTAACATTCTATTCATTCCTGATTTAGATTGTAGTTTGCAGTTGTTAACAAATCTCACATAATTTTAGGATTTTTCTAAATATCTTGTTAGATCATTCTATATATTAGTTATTTAAATTGCTAAAAAAAGTAAAACTAAGCATGGGATTTTAATTGTACTATGAATAACTCACCTACTGCCCATGAATATAAAGCATCAGTTCAGTTCAGTTCTGTCACTCAGTCCTGTCCAGCTCTTTGCAACCCTATGAACCATAGCACACTAGGCCTCCCTGTCCATCACCAACTCCCAGAGCTTGTCCAAACTCATGTCCATTGAGTCGGTGATGCCATCCAGCCATCTCATCCTCTGTCATCCCCTTCTCCTCCTGCCCCCAATCCATCCCAGCATCAGGGTCTTTTCAAATGAGTCAGCTCTTTGCATCAGTAGGCCAAAGTATCGGAATTTCAGCTTCAACATCAGTCCTTCCAATGAACACCCAGGACTGATCTCCTTTAGAATGGACTGGTTGGATCTCCTTGCAGTCCAAGGACTTTCAAGAGTCTTCTCCAACACCACAGTTCAAAACCATCAATTCTTCAGCACTGACATTTCTTTATAGTCCAACTCTCACATCCATACATGACTACTGGAAAAACCATAGCCTTGAGTAGCTGGATCTTTGTTGACAAAGTAATATCTCTGCTTTTTAATGTGCTGTCTAGGTTGGTCATAACGTTCCTTACAAGGAGTGTCTTTTAATTTCATGGCTGCAATCACCATCTGCAGTGATTTTGGAGTCCAAAAAAATAATGTCAGCCACTCTTTCCACTGTTTCCCCATCTATTTGCCATGAAATGTGGGACTGGATGCCATGATCTTAGTTTTCTGAATGTTGAGCTTTAAGCCGACTTTTTCACTCTCCTCTTTGACTTTCATCAAGAGGCTCTTTAGTTCTTCTTCACTTTCTGCCGTAGTGTGGTATAATCTGCATATCTGAAATTATTGATTTTCTCTATAATATCACAAATAACACAACTTGAATTATGGCAAACTTAAAAGCTTAGAGTTGATGTCCTTGTTCCACTTCAGGAGACTCATGACTCTTGCCAGTTGCAAGATCATAAATTTGCTTTGTTCTCCACAATCATGAGTGTGAGGTGAAGACAAGCACTCATACTCTTTAGAAAACATACTCTTTCAATTGGTAACAAAGGGGTCTGTAGCCTAACTGGATTCTGAGGTAATTATGACAGCAAAACAGAAAGTACCTTTTCTGCATTTAGAGAGTGGAATTAAAGGTCACTGCAGGTACCAGATCTGTATTTATGACCACCACCTTAAATAGAAGCTCAGCAAATGGGGAATGGAAAATATAAGTGAAATTAATTCAAAAGATACAGCCATGCAAAAAAATACTCTATAGACTAGAGCCTTAAAATATTTCATTTTTTTTCTTGTGTAATCCAAATATGGCAACAAAAATATTACAAGACTTTTTGGAAAGGAAGAGTGCCTATTAGTCTAAAATCCAAATAAAACTACAATGTCATATTTTCCTGGTTTTCCCATTTTTCCCAGTATCAATTTCCATGCTTCTACCTTGGTTATATTTGTAATTTTAATGATCAAAAATGTTTTCATTTAGAATACCTCAGTATTAATGCAATCATTGCATTATCATTTATATTTTTATTGATATAAATTTTGCTTTTAGACTTTAGTTATTCCTGCAAAAAAGAAACTTTAATTATGTCAAAATAGTATCCTCAAGTTTTTTATTGTAATATTTAATAAACATGCACACAATCAGTAAGGCTAATTCAAATATAAAACGATTAATAATACCCATCTTCTTAACATACATAAATATATATATAATATTACCATTAATTGAATTTAAAATTTTCTGTTTCTAAATTAAATAGACCTATTAAATAAGCCATGTGTCCTGGCTTGTTATATATAATGAAGTCTGAGAAGAAAATTCGATATATAATAGGAGAAAATCTGAACTCAAATATTAACAAATTAGGATATTTGTGGAACCTAGTTCCCAAACTATACCTCTGAGTTGTAAGGATCAAGTCAAATTAGTTAAGTGCTTTATAAAAAATAGAATCTAAGTAAAAGTTATTCATGGTTGTATTATAGACATTTTGTTTAAAATGAATGTAGAAGTTTAACTATCATTCTATTAGTAATTAGTTTCATTGAGTCTATCTTGATTTTCTTTTTTATTTTTCTTTTCTTTTGCTGCTCATATATGCTTTTTAGAAATGTGTGCCTTAACTTGAAGAGAACACTTCTTCATTATATACTCTGTGACATATGACACTCTCCCTCCTTTAAAGACTCCCATCTCCCTCCTGTTCTCCCTCCTTTAAAGACTCCTTTCTGGTTCCTTATTAAATACTCTCATCTGTTTTCAGTTCTGTTATCTTCTAGTTCATCTCAAACCCTCAATCCTTTTCTCTTCAACACAAGAACTCTCCCATTGCACCTCTCACGGACATTTCTAGTCATCAGTATTACCTCTTGTTTCTTTTTCAAGAGCTTCTCTGAAAGTGTTTTATAATTAAATATTTGTGTGTGTGTGTTAGTTTCCAACATTTCTAAGAGTGTAGTAAAATTTCCCCTCACTTCTCATTGCTACCTCCATATTCACTCTTCATTGTTAATATCCTAAACTTCCAATTCATTTAAAGATCATGCTTATTTTCATGCTAGTCTTCTGAGGAATTCAGGGTTATTCCTACCTCCTTTCTTGACAGTTTTATCAATTGACTCATGTTTCCTTCTCTACCAATATGGTGATAACTTATTTCCTTTAACCAGATTCAACTGTTTGTCTCTGGATCCTAACTGGCATTTTTTTCTTTGAGGAAACAATTAATTGTACATCTCTCTATTCTCTGCCCATGGTTCCAGATGATGTATTGAAAATAATGTTCCAACTTTTACATTCTCTTCGCTGATATCCAGAGGCAGTGATAAATAAGTTGATGACTAAGAATATGATAACCTGATGTAATCAATATAAATTTGGTGGCTTGCCTAATGCTGGCACAAAGAGGAAAACTAAAAATAAATTATAGTCATCAATGTCCAATTAAATATGAAATCCTGTTTTCTCTATTTAATAATAAGGGAAAGTTACTGGAAATTTCTAATTTAATTCAAAATTTTTTACAAAGTAAAATCTTAAAGAATTGATGAACTGAATTGATTTGTAATACTGAGTTAAAACTTTTACTATAATTAGAAAGAATATGTTGCCAGAGTATTCTTCTTTATGCCAATGGTTGATGTATCTTTATCTTTTAAACCAAGCTAATGTACTTTGTTTCTCCTAATATGCTCGTGCAGTATAATATTTTGCCTATTTTAATGTTGTAAGCCAGAAACATTAGTATGAAAACTCCTCATAACAATACACCCATAAAGTAAGAAAAACTGGTCATAAATCATGTCTGCATGATACAAAATGAAATATGTAGAAGGAAAAAATATGTCTTTAAAACTAAATTTTTATATGTGTTTAATATATAGTAATTTCAATTTCTATTTGTTAGTTCTAAATGATATGTTATACTAACCCATATATATGGAATCTAGAAAGATGGTAACAATAACCCTGTGTACGAGACAGCAAAAGAGACACTGATGTATAGATCAGTATTATGGACTCTGTGGGAGAGGGAGAGGGTGGGGAGATTTGGGAGAATGGCATTGAAACATGTATAATATCATGTATGAAACGAGTCACCGGTCCAGGTTCGATGCACGATACTGGATGCTTGGGGCTGGTGCACTGGGATGACCCAGAGGGAGGGTATGGGGAGGGAGGAGGGAGGAGGGTTCAGGATGGGGAACACAGGTATACCTGTGGCTGATTCATTTCGATATTTGGCAAAACTAATACAATATTGTAAAGTTTAAAAATAAAATAAAATTTTAAAAAATATATATGTTCACACACATACATCACACATATAACACACACACATATACACATAAGGAGAGAGGGACGGTGGATGAAGATAGGAAGAGAGAGAAAAATATAGAGATTCTGTAAGAAAAGAATGTACGATTTGATAAACATTTAATAGGTTAAGTCTCTTACTAAGAAGCCACCAGAATGTCAGTATTAGAACACAAAACTGAGCCCACATTTGTGCTCTACTCACTCGAGATTCTATACAGTGTATCACAATGGTCAACCTAGAATTTTTATTATTTGTATGAGTTAGCTCCTTGGCCCCAACAAAACCTCAGTTCTGTCACAATGTGTGATATTCATAACATTCACAGAAAGAAGAAAAAGAGTCAGATCTACCATCACATTTGTGCTTGAATTTAATGTCTATTAGCCTGACTCTATATCAAGAATTGTAGAGAGCAATCCTGAGAATCCCAAAGGGCTTCAAGCAAGTAAATACTCTAGACTACTGACATTCTTAACAAGATTTCTTTTTTGAAATTGATTTTGGCATCTGCATCACTACCTAGGTATCCTCTTAAGGTTGAGTTGGGAAAAACATTTCTAGAGTTTTTACCATGAAAGGAAGAAGATAAATTCCATAATCATATTTCATTTTTCCTCTCATTTTCTTCTCAACACCACCACTATGTCTAAAGTGAAACATGTAAATCTTACACAATTGCTCGTATTCAGAGTAATTTCATAAACCAGTACTATGATGCAAGTACCCCTAAAACTTCATTGAGTTCTAGTATACAAACTTAAAATATATTGCTCAGATTTATAGGTGTGTCATTTCTGTCCTGAGGAATTACAACCTAGTTTTACTTCTTTGAGTTATGAAGACCACACTATTAAAAATTATTGGAGTATAGTTGCTTTGCAAGTTTGCACTAGTTTCTTGCTGTACAGAAAAGTGAATCAGTCATATATATTCATATATCTAATCTTTTTTAGGTTAATTTCCCATTTAGGTTAGCACAGAGTAGAGTTCTCTGTGCTATAAAGTAGTTTTGCATTAGTTATCTGTTTTATACACAGTAGTGTATATATGTCAGTCCCAGTCTCCCAAGTCATCCCACTCTCCTTCCAACCTTGGTAACCATAAGTTTGTTCTCTACATCTGTAACTTTATTTCTTTTTTTGCAAATAAGTTCATCTCTAATATATTTCCAGAGTCCACATATAAGTGATATTATACAATATTTTTCCCTTTCCAATTTACCTTACACTGTATGACAGTCTCTTAGTTCTTCCATGTCTCTGCAAGTGGCACCATTTCATTTCTTTTTATGAGTGAATAATAGACTGAATAATATTCCATTGTATATTTGTACCACAACTTCTATAATTGGGGATGAAAACAGAGAAGTTGCAAGGATCATAAGAGATTACTACAAACAACTTGGACATCCTAGAAATGGACAAATTCTTAGAAAGATACAAACTTCCAAGACTGAACCAGGAAGAAACAGAAAATATAAACAATCACAAGTACTGAAATTGAAACTATTATTAAAAATCTTTAGTTTAATTTAAATTAAAATTGGAAATGTTATTAAAAACTTTTGCCAGTAAAAGTCCAGGACCTATGGCTTCATGGGTAACTTTGTCAAACATTTAGAGAAGAATTAGCATCTGTTGTTCTTGTTCAGTTTTCAGGTCCAACTCTTTGCAACCTCATGGACTGCAGCATGCCAGGCTTCCTGTCCTTCACCATCTCCCAGAGCTTGCTCAAACTCATGTCCACTGAGTCTGTGATGTCATCCAACCATCTCATCCTCTGTTGTCCACTTCTCCTCCTGCCTTCAATCTTTCCAACACTAGGGTCTTTTCTAATGAGTCAGCTCTTTGCATCAGGGACCCAAGTATCAGAGCTTCTGCTTCAGCATCAGTCCCTACACTTCAGAAAGACTTCCCAAAAAATTGCAGAGGAAGGAACACTCCCAGGCTCATTCTCTGAGTCCACCATCATCTTGATATAAAAATCAGACAAAGATAAAACAAAAGAAGAGTATTACAGGCCAATATCACTGATGAAGATGTAGACATCTTCAACAAAATACTAGCAAATAGAATCCAACAAATCATTAAAAGACTCATACACCCTGATCAAGTGGGATTCATCCCAGGGATGCAAGAATTCTTCAGTGTACACAAATTAATCAATGTGATACAACATATTGATAAGTTGAAGAATAAAACCTATATGATCATCTCAATATACGCAGAAAATGTTTGACAAAATTCAACACCCATTTATGATAAAATCTCTCCAGAAATTGGACTTTAGGGAACCTACTTCAATATAATAAAGGTCCTAAATGACAAACGTACAGCTAACATTACTCTCATTGGTGAAAAAATTAAAAGCATTTCCTCTAAGATCGGTAACAAAACAAGGATGTCTGCTCTCACTACTCTGATTCAACACAGATTTGGAAGATCCAACTATACTTTTAAGGTAGAATTAAAGCTATAAAACTGACAAAGAATAAAAGAGCCTAAAAATAAATTGGTAGATAGAATGAAAAATCCAGTCATAAGAAGCATGACAATTTAAAATCTCTCATTAATGTTTGTTCCATGAAAGTGTAAGAATTTTTTGCACAGATTATTATAGAAAAATAAATTAGTAAAGATTTTATGTTTAAACATGTATTTTAGACTTGCTACAGTAAACAAACAAAAAAATTGATCCTCACACATAAGGCCTGCACTACATCACTGATTCTTTTGTAGTAAACAGGATTTATGTTCAGGGTAATGAGGTACTGGGTTTGATTATCATTATTTTCCAGGTTTCCTATAGAGACCTGTACATTTTACTCAAATCATCTCTCAGAGGTACAGCTTGCAATAGTTTATTACTTTCTATCTTACACCATGAGTTTAATGGGAACATTTTTGTTTAAAAGAATATAAGAAAAAAACATATCAGTGTAGACTGTTGTTCATGCAATTTTTCTCACATTTATGATTTTTACCTTAAGTATAAATATTCAATAGTAAAATACCTATATTAAGTAACATGAGGAAGACAGTTTTTAGTCTTCATATGCATTGTCAAATTTATTCATCTATTACCTATTCACACACACATGCATATATTGACAGAAATGTATAGATAGGCAAATAAGTATAGATTTTTTTACATTTACTAATTTGTATTTCTACCAGCTGTGAAGAATAGCCATTTTGCTTACTCTTAGCACCAAGCATATTTAAATTTTAAAACAGCCAAAATATAATGGGCAACTTTATAGGCCTAAATTTTTTACTCAACTCATTATGATTTAATTAGCCATCTCATTCATCACAACTAAAATTGTTCTTTTTTTGTTTTTCACACCCTCATCAGCCTTTTAAGTTTCCTTCAGTGTTAACTTACATATATTTTCTTAGTTTATTTTTCTTGGGAAGTTTATATCTTAGTGATTTGGAAAAATTCTTAATATATTGAAGATGTCCATACACTAGCTGTCACATATACTTATAGTGAACATTTTTTTCTTTTTCCTTCACTAGATTCAATTTACCTTTATTCTTGGCTATAAAATACTGTTTTTTTCCATCACCATCCATTCACTTGTATGGTTGGGCACATGGCTCAGATCTAAATGTATTAGCATGACCACTGCCAAGCCATGATCATTTCAGTCTACAGCATAGGGCATAAGAAGATACATTTAGACTTTGGGATTTTGTTTGAAGTTTGGGGGAAAAAATGTTAACTACCTTTACTTAATGATGAAAGAAGTACCCAGGTAAATTGTCAACACTTCTAACCATGAATTCAGTGAGGGAAAGGATCAGACAGATGTTGAAAACAGAATGAAGGAAAAGAAACAATGACTATTTTTACTCCATTTGTTTTCTTATCAAGCCTCATGTAACAACATAAAAAAAATATTTTTTGAATTAAAAGCACTGTACTTGCTTTTCATAATATTAACTCATAATTTAATTATTTTAATGTTTGAATTTTTACTGACATTTAAGCTTTATGGACCCACATATTTCATGTATTAATAAGTTAACATAGAGAAAATATTTAGAGGGTAAAAATCAGTAAATATCAGCTTTGTATTATTATTAATATGTCTATTCAAAAATGTTTCTTTGCTTGCTGTTTGTGACTTTTTTTTTTTAATCTCATGTTTCTAAAAATTAGCTTATATTCTTCAAATCAAAAATTTGGTTAATTACATAGAAAATTTTAATTCACTTAAATTTATTTGGGGTATGAGATAAGACTAAATTATCAGTTTATCAAATCATACATTCTGGAATTATTTGCCTTTACTACCAGATTGCTGCACTCAATATGCCAGCAAATTTGGAAGACTGAGCAGTGGTCACAGGACTGGAAAAGGTCAGTTTTCATTCCAATCCCAAAGAAAGGCAATGCAAAGAATGCTCAAACTATCACACAATTGCACTCATCTCACACGCTAGTAAAGTAATGCTCAAAAAATTCTCCAAGCCAGGCTTCAGCAATATGTGAACCGTGAACTTCCTGATGTTCAAGCTGGTTTTAGAAAAGGCAGAGGAACCAGAGATCAAATTGCCAACATCCACTGGCTCATGGAAACAGCAAAAGAGCTCCAGAAAAACATCTATTTCTACTTTATTGACTATGCCAAAGCCTTTGACTGTGTGGATCACAATAAATTGTGGGAAATTCTGAAAGAGATGGGAATAACAGACCACCTGATCTGCCTCTTGAGAAATTTGTATGCAGGTCAGGAAGCAATATTTAGAACTGGCCATGGAACAACAGATTGGTTCCAAATAGGAAAAGGAGTACGTCAAGGCTGTATATTGTCACCCTGCTTATTTAACTTCTATGCAGAGTACATCATGAGAAACGCTGGGCTGGAAGAAGCACAAGCTGGAATCAAGATCGTTGGGAGAAATATCAATAACCTCAGATATGCAGAGGACACCACCCTTATGGCAGAAAGTGAAGAGGAATTCAAAAGCCTCTAGATGAAGATGAAGGTGAAAGTGGAGAGTGAAAAAGTTGGCTGAAAGCTCAACATTCAGAAAACAAAGATCATGGCATCTGGTCCCATCACTTCATGGGAAATAGATGGGGAAACAGTGGAAACAGTGTCAGACTTTATTTTTCTGGGCTCCAAAATCACTACAGATGATGACTGCAGCCATGAAATTAAAAGACGTGTACTCCTTGGAAGGAAAGTTATGACCAACCTAGATAGCATTTTCAAAAGCAGAGACATTACTTTGCCAACAAAGGTTCGTCTAGGCAAGGCTATGGTTTTCCAAGTGGTCATGTATGGATGTGAGAGTTGGACTGTGAAGAAGGCTGAGCACTGAAGAATTGATGCTTTTGAACTGTGGTGTTGGAGAAGGCTCTTGAGAGTCCCTTGGACTGCAAGGAGATCCAACCAGTCCATTCTGAAGGAGATCAGCCCTGGGGTTTCTTTGGAAGGAATGATACTAAAGCTGAAACTCCAGTCCTTTGGCCACCTCATGCGAAGAGTTGACTTACTGGAAAAGACTCTGATGCTGGGAGGGATTGGGGGTAAGAGGAGAAGGGGAAGACAGAGGATGAGATGGCTGGATGGCATCACTGACTCAATGGACGTGAGTCTGGGTGAACTCCGGGAGTTGGTGATGGTCAGGGAGGCCTGGCGTGCTGCGATTCATGGGGTCGCAGAGTCGGATATGACTGAGCGACTGAACTGAACTGAACCAGATTTTGAAAAGCTACATTAATTATATTTCCAGTATGCATAATTTGAATACCTTTTGCACTTTCTTTTCAGTTCAGTTCAGTCTCTAGTTCATGTCGGGCTCTTTGCAAGCCCAAGAATGGCAGCACACCAGGCCTCCATGTCCTTCACCAACTCCCGAGGTTTATCCAAACTCATGTCCATTGGTCAGTGATGCCATCCAACCATCTCGTCCTCCGTCGTCCCCTTCTCCTCCTGCCCCCAATATTTCCAAGCATCAGGGTCTTTTCAGATGAGTCAGCTCTTCACATCAGGTGGCCAAAGTATTGGGGTTTCAGCTTCAACATCAGTCCTTTCAGTGAACACTCAGGACTGATATCCTTTAGGATGGACTGGTTGGATCTCCTTGCAGTACAAGGGATTTTCAAGAGTCTTCTCCAAACCCACAGTTCAAAAGCACCAATTCATTGGCACTCAGCTTTCTTTATAGTCCAACTCTCACATCCATACATAACTACTGGAAAAACCATAGCCTTGACTAGACGGACCTTTGTTTACATAGTAATGTCTCTGCATTTTAATATGCTGTCTAGGTTGGTCATAACTTTCCTTTCCAGGAGTAAATGTCTTTTATTTTCATGGTTTCAATCACCATCTGCAGTGATATTGGAGTGCCCAAAATAAAGTCAGCCACTGTTTCCACATTTTCCCATCTATTTGCCGTGAGGAAATGGGACCAGATTCCATGATCTTAGTTTTCTGAATGTTGAGCTTTAAGCCAAATTTTTCACTCTCTTCTTTCACTTTCATCAAGAGGCTCTTTGGGAGACTTCCCTGGTGGCTTAGACAGTAAAGCGTCCGCCTACTATGAGGGAGATCCAGGTTCAATCCCTGGGTTGGGAAGATCCTCTGGGAAGGAAATGGCAACCCACTCCAGTACTGTTGCCTGAAAAATCCCATGGACAGAGGAGTGTGGTGGGCTACAGTCCGTGGGGTCACAAAGAGTTGGACAGGCTATACTCCATGGAGTCGCAAAGAGTTGGATACGACTGAGAGACTTCACTTCACTTCACTTTGTGCCATTAGGATGGTGTCATCTGCATATCTGAGGTTATTGATATTTCTTCCAGCAATCTTGATTCCAGCTTGTGCTTCTTCCATCCCAGGGTTTCACATGATGTAATCTGCATAGACGTTAAATAAGCAAAGTAACAATATACAGCCTTGATATACTCCTTTTACTGTTTGGAACCAGTCTGTTGTTCCATGGCCAGTTCTAACTGTTGCTTCCTGACCTGCATACAGGTTTCTCAAGAGGCAGATTAGGTGGTCTGGTATTCCCATCTCTTTCAGAATTTCCCACAGTTTATTGTGATCCACACAGTCAAAGGCTTTGCCATAGTCAATAAAGCAGAAACAGATGTTTTTCTGGAGCTCTCTTGCTGCTTCCATGAGCCAGTGGATGTTGGCAATTTGATCTCTGGTTCCTCTGCCTTTTCTAAAACCAGCTTGAACATCTGGATGTTCACGGTTCACGTATTGCTGAAGCCTGGCTTGGAGAATTTTGAGCATTACTTTACTAGCATGTGAGATGAGTGCAATTGTGCAGTAGTTTGAGCATTCTTTGGCATTACCTTTCTTTGGGATTGGAATGAAAACTGAGCTTTTCCTGTCCTGTGGCCACTGCTGAGTTTTTCCAATTTGCTGACTTATTAGATGCACTACTATCACAGCATCATCTTTTAGGATTTGAAGTAGCTCAACTGGAATTCCATCACCACCATTAGCTTTCTTTGTAGTGATGCTTCCTAAGCCCCACTGGACTTCACATTCGAGGATGTCTGGCCCTAGGTGAGTGATCACACCATCGTGATTATCTGGGTGGTGAAGATCCTTTTTGTATAGTTCTTCTATGTATTATTGCCACCTCTTCTTAATATCTTCTGCTTCTGTTAGGTCCATACCATTTCTGTCCTTCATTAAGCCCATCTTTGAATGAAATGTTCCCTTGGTATCTCTAATTTTCTTGAAGATATCTCTAGTCTTTCCCATTCTATTGTTTTCCTCTATTTCCTTGCACTGATCACTGAAGAAGTCTTTCTTTTCTCTCCTTGCAACTCTGCATTCATATGCTTATATCTTTCTTTTTCTCCTTTGCTTTTCACTTCTTTTCTTTTCACAGCTATTTATGAGGCCTCCTCAGACAGCCATTTTGCTGTTTTGCATTTTCTTTTTCTTGTGGATGGTCTTGTTCTTTGTCTCCTGTACAATGTCACAAACTTCCATCCATAGATCATCCGGCACTCTGTCATATCTAGTCCTTTAAATCTATTTCTCACTTCCACTGTATAATCATAAGGGACTTATATCATATCTGAATGGTCTAGGGGTTTTCCCTACTTTCTTCAATTTAATTCTGGACTTGTCAATAAGGAGTTCATGATCTGAGCCACAGTCAGCTCCTGGTCTTGTTTTTGCTGACTGTATAGAGCTTCTCCTCTTTGGCTGCAAACAATATAAGCAATCTGATTTTGGTGTTGGCCATCTGGTGATGTCCATGTGTAGAGTCTTCTCTTGTGTTGTTGGAAGAGGGTGTTTACTATGAACAATGTCTTCTCTTGGCAAAACTCTATTAGCCTTTGCCCTGCTTCATTCTGTTCTCCAAGGCCAAATTTGGCTGTTATTCCAGGTGTTTCTTGACTTCCTATTTTTGCATTCCAGTCCCCTATAATGAAAAGAACAATTTTGGGGATTTTAGTTCTAGATGGTCTTGTAGGTCTTCATAGAACCGTTCAACTTCAGCTTCTTCAGCGTTATTGCTCAGGGCATAGACTTGAATTAGCGTGATATTGAATAGTTTGTCTTGGAAACGAACAGAGATCATTCTGTTGTTTTTGAGATTGCATCCAAGTACTGCATTTTGAACTCTTTTGTTGACTTTTTTTTTTCCATTTTTTCTAAATGATTTTTCCATTTCTTCTAAATGATTCCCACCCACAGTAGTAGATATAATGGTCATCAGAGTTAAATTCACCCATTCCAGTCCATTTTAGTTCACTGATTCCTAAAATATCTACATTCACTCTTGCCATCTCCTGATTGACTACTTCCAATTTGCCTTGATTCATGGACCTAACATTCCAGGTTCCTATGCAATATTGCTCTTTACAGCATCAGACCTTGCTTCTATCACTAGTCACATCCACAACTGGGTGTTGTTTTTGTTTTGGCTCCATCCCTTCATTCTTTTTGGAGTCATTTCTCCACTGATCTCCAGTAGCACATTGGGCACCTACTGACCTGGGGAGTTCCTCTTTCAGTATCCTGTCATTTTGCCTTTTCATACTGTTCATGGAGTTCTCAAGGCAAGAATACTGAAGTGGTTTGCCATTCCCTTCTCCAATAGACCACATTTTGTCAGAACTCTCCACCATGACCCATCAGTCTTGGGTCTACCTACATGGCATGACACTTTGTTTCATACCCTGTTAATCTGTACTGGCCTTCTGTCATTATGATATAATTTTCATAATTTTAAGATATATCTATATATATACTTCTCTGGATATCTTGGGTAAACAAAGTTAAGTTTTGTTTTTCATTTGTTAATTATGTATGTGCTTGCAATATTGAATGCTCATTTTATTGTCATTTGTTATTTACTAATATTCCTCCCTAATATTCAATAGTTTCAGATACTTACACTTATAATTTTATTTTTGATTTTTATTTTTTGACATTGCTATGACTAGTATTACATTGTATGTCTAATTTTTGATGTGTTTATCTACCTGCTACTGCTGAATATATCACTCATTTAAAGTCCTTTTTCAATTATCAATAAGCCAAATAAATAATGCCAAGCAATGGCTCAAGTATATTAGAAGTTTAAACAATAGAAATGAGATTGCTAGTTCAATCCTTATATATATTTGAAATTTGTGTAAATATATTAACAAGTTCTGAAGCTGTTGGCTCTAAACCAATATTTCCTGTGCCTGTTTCCTTATATCCTTGCCAAGATAATTTTATTCAACATTTATGTTTTGGTAATGTTCTTAATACAAGTAGTATCTTTGTGAAATTACTTTATGTGTCCTCTATAAAAATAAGATGGATTATTGGATTATATTTTACCATGTTTGAATATTATTTTCAAGTCCACATCTGTGTAATGTGAGTTCAGAGCTATTTTTCTATAGGACTATTGTTCTTTTCCTATCAATTGTCATAAAAATCTTTATACATCTTGAGATATATAGATTACAGTGTTGATAAAAGTTGCAAATGTTTTCCCTAACTTTTCATTTATATTTTAATTTTACTTCTGTTTATAAGATGTACAGATATGTTTGCTGCTTTTATAGCATTTTAAAATTATTTTCTTTAATTTATAGCACACTTCATATAAAAGCATTATTCAGAAATTTTTACATTTTTATTATTTTTATTTTGTACACATGTAAATCCTTGATCCATTTGAAGCTTATGCTGGTTTACAGTGTAAGTTTCCAAATATTTCATTTTCCAGATAGCTACAAAATTACTTCAACATTGTTGAAAGTTATCAGTTTTCACCAAATAATTGAGACACCATATTCTTTTACATAAATTTATTTTTCTAGATTTACTTTATTAATCACATTTATTTTTCTATTTATATAACAATAACATTTTTGATGTTTTATAACTTTTAATAGCCAGTAAGACATTAGGGCACATTGATTTTGTATTTAATGTTTTCTTACTGCTTTTACTTTTTTTTTCTTTCATTCAATTGTGTCCAGATTCTCCATCTCCACTCTCAACATAAAAAGAGTTGTTATTTTTATTAGTTATCCCTAAATATGTTATGGTAACTGCTACTATAAACTCTAACTGCTTATTCTTTGTATATAAATAAATGTTGTGACACTTTATAGCTCATGTTAACATTGTGAATAGAATTTTATTCTAATTATTTGTGATTATTGGTGTCAGGTATGAATGAGTAGTAATTATTTCTAGCAGCACTACTTGTAATTTTAGTGCCATCAATCCATTATATTTTTAAAAGTTATATGCATCAAATGATACAGCATGAGAACAATATTTGAAATCACTTGAAATGATTCTCCTTACAAAGTTCTGAGCTAAGTGCCTTCCTTTTTATAATCTTTTGATTTAAAACTCCAATATATTTTAAATTTATCAGTATAGCCACATTCTTTCTTGCTTTTCAGATAATCACATTATTGTGCATATTTGTAGAGATCATTGCTATTACATTTTTTTTCAGATTTATTTCCATAGTGCTATATTGCATTTTATTGTGAAGTTTCTCTCATGTTTTGTTTAATATACACAGTTATAGTGCATATGCAATGAAATTGGCTCAATTCTTACATTTTAGAGGAACTGTAAATTTATACACAACACTTTTTTAAAAGCAGTTCACCAAGAAGTATCTGAAACCATAAATATATTCATATTATTTGAAAAAGTAATACCACTTCTGGGAAGTGATCCCAAGGTAATAAACCAATGTAAGTGAAAAGCCTTGGAAGAGGAGATTTTCATTTCCCCATTACATATCACAGAGAAGAGTCAGAAGCAAAATAAATATTCCTGACAGTCACAGAACTTGCAACATGTTTGTTTATCAAATAAATGGAATAACCTTTACATAGGATTTGAGAACTCAATAGGGAGATAATCATTCTAGAAAGACAAACCAGACAAAATGCCCTAGTTCCAGAAAGTGACCTAGCTGTTAGATGGGAGATTCAACTTTGATTATAGCGCAGTGGTTCTTTTGTGGGGGGTGAGAGGTATGTCTCTCAGCTGATCCACCGTTGGACAGCAAAGTTACAACACTATAAGATTTTTAGGCATGTTTTCAATGAAACATAACATAAAGATGGAGTCATCCTTCATTTGCTAAACTTCAACAACTAATTTAGTCATGTGGGCCTGTCAATGCCGTATTTAAAGCAGGAGTGGATGGAGATCAGTGAAAAGCTGTTACCAGCATATTCATAGAGGGTATCAACAAGACCTGGCAGAGATGGCTTCTGTATTAGCATCTAAGTTCTTCCCCCATGCACAATCCTTCAATTCCTTTTACAGGAGAATTGTGAAACTAAAGCAAAATACAGTATCAAACTAATACAGTAAAAAAAAAAAAAAAATTGGAAACTGGAGAAACACAGGTTTCAGAGCTTAACTAACCTGCCCAGTGTTATAGAGGCAGTAAAAAGTAAAATAATATATGAAATTATCTTCTCTGCAGAGAAGGTAGCAGATATCTATTTATATTTCACTCTGAAGTTTTTCGTCAGAGAAAGAGGCTCAGTAGTGATTATGGAGTGAGCGTGAAGAAAGTTAAGAGAGCTTATGTTCTTGCATTTGAATATTTACATCCTATTGCAAAGAGGAGAAAAATATTAAGGGTCAGACATTCATGTTTGCTTTATGATTTTCTTAGTAGTAATAGGTGGTCAACAAATTTATGTTAATGGTTGATTGATTCTTTACTTCATAGCATTTCAAAGTTTTGCCTCCATGGGTAGCAAATGTTACATTTTCTATTACACTCTTATTTCTGTGTAAGAACTTTTTCCCCATTTCCTTTGATGTCTTTGGCAAATTGCATCAAATTTTATGTTGTGAGTTTTTGATCTTGCATCTCTAAGGCTAAGCAATTTCCTTATACAACTTGGTTGTTTAAACTCCTGTTTTGTTGGCGTGTTCATTTTTGTTTCAACTGCATGAGCATTTCTTTGCAGTCATGTGAATTTCTCCCTTTCTGTAAATATTTCTGTGAGACTGCTTAAACAATGTTTCATTTATCAATATATTAAGAGATCTGTATCTGTTATACATAGGTACATACACACATGTTTATATACGTTTATATATGTGCTTATGTTTGTATAAGTGATTAGTGATTGCAATCATGCTACATTTAGTAAAAATAGTTTAACCATTTTCAAACAGCAGTAGTAAATTTAGAACACAAAACTAAAACCTATACATTTTCAATACATTACATTTTCAACAATACATTTTCAATACATTACATTTTCAACAATACATTTTCGAATTCAGAATTATTATTTATGTATATTGTAATGAAGGAAATACTTTTAAAATCAAAACTAACTGATGACATTTATATTTTGTTTGTATTCAAACTAACTGATGATGTTTATATTTTGTTTGTATTCAAATTCTCTCATTTTGGTAAAGCATCTGAATAATCACACTTTTTATATTTGCTATTTCTTCTCTGAATTATAACAGGTGTTGTATATCTCCCCTTTTGTTTTCAGGAAAGAATGCATTGTCTGCTCAAATGCATTATAAGTATTTAGTCAGTACTGTGTCTTGTACTTTATTTTTATCATATACACTGCAAACACACAGAGTAGGTGTTAAATGAACAGTTATTCATTGGTAAATTAAAGTATATAATTAATCAGAAAACCGCATTTATCAACTATCTAGAACTTTAGGATTGTATTACATGTAATACTACCCTATACTTGTTAATTATAGCTTCTACCTGTGTAGTAAGTATATTCTTATTATCATGGCCATTTATAGAATCATTATAATAAAGCATATTATTTAGATATGTTAGGGAAACGTAAGATGTGCTGTATGTTACCTCTAATTCAGCATTGTTTAAGGTAAAATTATAACTAGACAGCTTATCTATTACTTTGCATTATCTAGTAATCTGAACATTTCATCAGTAGAATCTATTATTTACATGATAATGAGGCTACATTCTCTGATATATGCATTAGATCACTTTTTCACATTTGCTTTTTTTCCTTACAAATTTCTAGCTCAGGCTTCCTTCATAAATATGTATAGTGGTAGTGAAGAATAGGAAATAGTTATGCATTTGAATGCCTCTCAATAATACTTTAATACCTCCTCACTTTTATAGTAGTAGAATCTTTTATCTTTTAAATAATAAGAATGTAATGATTTCTAAAATATTTATTGATGAAAACAGTGTGCAGAGTATCTGGAAACAGGAAAAAGCAAGAGCATTCTGGAAAGCTATCTAATGGGAGCATGGAAATAATACAAATAATTCTAATGAAAAAGGAAATTTCTGAAGTATGTACCTTGTGATATAAGGATTGAAAGACGGGATTCCTGAACAATCATTGAAGGGATAAAATTAAATGAAGCTCAAAAATAGATAATACTGTAAAAGAGGTGAAAGTTTCCTGACAAGGTGGCATATAGAATGTGCTGCCATGTGTATTCTCTAAAATCATCTGTGAAAATAAAATACAGAAATTGCAGGGCAGACTAGATGTGAAAAGTAGTAACCGTAGATTTTTGTGGGCACAAACATGTGGGAGTAGAGCCAGGCTAAAGTATGAACTGTCCCTATAACACCCACAAGAGCTCCTGATCCATGAATATTGCAATTCTGGGACCTGACTTCAGTGGATCAACCCTGGTGGTCAGGTGAAAGTAACATCTGGGACATAAAGGCCAACTGTCAGCACACCCACGTTAAGGGCAGGGGGCTGAGAGCAGTGCCAAACATCAGTGTAATCTAAGGAGTTGCACAAAGGGTGAAAGATGACATAACAGAGCACACCCAGAAGTGAAAAGCTGCAAAAAAAGAATACTCAGTGTCTTCCCTCCCAGTGGGAGTGTTCCAATCCCACCTACGTCACACCACAGATCATGAATACAGCTAAGAATCAGATCTTGGAGCCTTTCTACAGCAACTAGAGAGAAGATCCTGCCCTTAATGGAGCAGTGACAAACATAGAACAAAGGTGAGGCCCACTCAGTACCCAGGGCAGGCTCTGGTCATCACGACACCAGTCAAACTCCCTATCACAGGTTTGGCATTAGTAGTTATGAGCTTGGTGGGTATGCACGTGTAGGGGTAGGGCCAAACCAGAGTTTGAACTTCCTCCATAGCTCCTACAGTGAGTCAAGGTAAACAGCTACTGCAGTACTGGAACCTAATTTCAGTTCATCTGTGCCAATGCTGGGTGAAAATAGCACCTGAGAATCATCAAGGCCAACTGCTTGCATATCCACAGTTAACACAGGACTGAGAGCAGTGCCAACAATAGTGTACTTGTGAGCCCACACGATTTGTGAAAGGGGAAACAACAGTACAATCACAGGTAAACAGTTCCAGAGGAAGAAAACTCAGTGGCTGCTCTTGCAGTGAAGTGAAAGTGAAAGTGTTAGTTCCTGAGTCGTGTCCAACACTTTGTGACCCTGTGGACTGTAGCCATGAGGCTCATTTGTCAATGAAATTCTCCAGGCAAGAATACTGGGTGGGTAGCCATTTCCTTCTCCAGAGGATTTTCCAGACCCAGGGATCAAACCCTGGCCTCCCACATTGTAGGCAGATTTTTTTTTTTAACATCTGAGCCACCAGGGAAGCTCTTGCAGTGGGAATTATCTAATCCTTTTTACTTAATACTGTAGATCAGAATCACACCTAAGGGACAGATCTGGGGCCTCTACTCCAACAACCAGAGAGCAAACCTCATGCCTGACAAGGCAAGGACAACCACAGAGCAAAGGGGAGGTCCCACCCCCTGTCTAGTATTGGCTCTGATCAACACAACAACAGTCAAACCCTCTAACAAGGGGATAATAGCACAAGCCTCTGGACCAAACTCACTCATCAGGGGTCAGACACCAGAAGCAAGACGAACTATGATCCAGCAGCCTGTGGTAAGGAGACCACAAACACACAAGTCTGACAAAATAAGGTAATAGAGAAATATATTGCAGATGAAGGAGCAAGATAAAACTTACAATAACAACTAAATGAAGAGAAGCTAAGCAATCCACCTGAAAAATAATCCACAATAATGATAGTAAAGATGATTCAAGATCTCAGAAGCAGAAAAGAGGAACAGATTGGGAAGATATTAAAAAGGTTAAGAAAGACCTAGAAGAACTGAAGAATGAATACACAGAGGTGAACAAGACAGTAACTGAAATGGAAAAGTACTAGCAAATCAACTAATCAATAGCAAAACAACTAAAAAAGTAGAACAGATAAATGACCTGAAAGAGAGAATGGTTGAAACCTCTAGTGCAGAACACAGTAAAGAAAAAATAATAATAATAAAAAGAAATGAGAACAGTCCCAGAGACCTCTGGAACAACATTAAACAGACCAACATTTGAGTTATAGGGGTCCCAGAAGAGTAATAAAGAGGGAAAGGAGGTCAGAAAATATTTGAAGAGATAACAGTCAAAAACATTCCTAATATGAGAAAGGAAATAGTCACCCACATCCAGGAAGCACAGAGTCTTAACAGGACAAACTCAAGAAGGAACATCCCATGAGACATAATACTCAAACTAACAAAATTAATGGGGAAACAGTGGAAACAGTGTCAGACTTTATTTTTTTTGGACTCCAAAATCACTACAGATGGTGATTGCAGCCATGAAATTAAAAGATGCTTACTCCTTGGAAGAAAAGTTATGACCAACCTAGATAGCATCTGTCA
>NW_011495048.1:5166027-5175489 GCF_000754665.1 Bison bison bison | reverse complement strand
GAATTGATGCTTTTGAACTGTGGTGTTGGAGAAGACTTTTGAGAGTCCCTTGGACTACAAGGAGATCCAACCAGTCCATTCTGAAGGAGATCAGTCCTGGGATTTCTTTGGAAGGAATGATGCTGAAGCTGAAACTCCAGTACTTTGGCCACCTCATGCGAAGAGTTGACTCATTGGAAAAGACTCTGATGCTGGGAGGGATTGGGGGCAGGAGGAGAAGGGGACGACAGAGTATGAGATGGCTGGATGGCATCACTGACTCTATGGACATGAGTCTAAGTGAATTCCAGGAGTTGGTGATGGACAGAGAGGCCTGGTGTGCTGCGATTCATGGGGTCGCAAAGAGTTGGACACGACTAAGCGACTGAACTGAACTGAACTGAACATAATTAAATAGAAACAATATTAAAAGCAAAAAGAAAAAAATCAACAAATAATATATAGGTGAATTGTATATTATAACCATAAGTTTATCAGCTGATTTTTCAACAGAAACTCTGCAAATCAGTAGGAAGTGGCAGGATACATTTAAGATGATGGAAGAAAAAAACTTGTTTCCAGGAATACTTTGCCCAGCAACACCCTAATTCAGATTCAACAAAGAAGTCAAAAACTTTATAAACAAGCAAAAGCTAAGAGAATTCACAACCACCAAACCAGTTTTACAACAATTGCTAAAAGAACTAAACTAGGCAAAAGAGAAAAAAAGAGGAAGGGGAAAAACAAAACAAAAAAAGATATGCAAAACCAAACACCAAACAGTTAAGAAATTGGCTATAAGAACATACATACTGATAATTGTCTTAAATGCTAAATGCTCCAGTTGAAAGACACAGACTCACTAGATAGAAAAACAAAACCCATATGTATCCTGTCTATAAGAGACTCACTTCAGACCTCAGGATACATGTGGAGAGAAAGTGAGGAGATGGAAGATATTTCATGGAAGTAGAAATCAAAAGAGAGCTAGAGTAGTATTTTCATAGACTTTAAAATAAAGACTATTATAAAAGACAAGGAAGGACACCATCTAATGATCAAAGGATCAGTCCAAGAAGATGATATAACAGTTGTAAATATTTATGCATCCAATACAAGAGCACCTCAATACATAACACGAGTGCTATTATGATAGCTCTAAAATGGGAAATCTATGCACACAATAAGAGTGAGCAATTTCAGCACTACACTTGCATAAATGGACAGAATATCCAGATGATAATTAATAAGGAAATACAAATCTTAAATGACACATTAAATGACACAGATCAGACTTAATAAATGTTTATAGGACGTTCCATCTGAAAGCATCAAAACGTACTTGCTTTTCAAGTGCACATGGAACATTCTCTAGGATAGATCACATCTTGTGTCACAAATCACACCTTGATAAAAACTCTCCAGGATGTGGACTCTCCACCTTGTTGAGGTGGAATCCACGTCAACAAAAAGGTCATATATGACAAACCCACAGAAAACATCATTCTCAATGGTGAAAATTTGAAAGCATTTCCTCTAAGATTATCAACAAGGCCAAGATGTCCACTGTCAACCACTTTTTTCCCCACTTTTATTCAACATAGTTTTGAATAAAGAAGTAAAACTGTCACTATTTGCAGATTACATAATACTAGTGGCTCAGAAGTTAAAGTGTCTGCCCACAATGTGGGAGACCTGGGTTTGATCCCTGGGTCTGGAAGATCCCCTGGAGAAGGAAATGGCAACCCACTCAAGTATTCTTGCCTGGAGAATCCCACGGATGGAGGAGCCTGGTGGGCTACAGTTCACAGGGTGGCAAAGAGTAGGACACGACTGAGCGACTTCACTTTCACTTTCAAAGATTGAAAATCCTAAGAAGCCACCAGAAAATTTCTATAGTTTACCAGTGAATTTGGTAAACTTGCAGGATTCAAATAAATGTAAATTTTTTTCATTATTATTGCATTTGCTCTGGTGATCTGTGATCAGTATCTTTGATATTAATATTATATCATATTGGCATTTTTTAGCAATAAATTATTTTTAAGTAAGGTATTTACATGTTTTAGGCATAATGCTATTGTACACTTAATAGACTAAATGTAAATTTTTATAACCTGTGTAAACAAAATGTTAGTTTCTTAAGGGAGGGAACATATGTACATCTATGGCTGATTCATGTTGATACTGGCAAACACCAAACCTGTCACAAACTACATAAGGTTAGCGTTGTGGAACTTTGTAAAACATTTAAAAGCATCACGTGCATAAGTCTCTTTTCTTTCCCCTCACCCTTTATAAGCACACCTGGGAGACAGTGCTGTTTTGGTTCCAAACCACCACAATAAAGCAAATATTGCAATAAAGTGAGACACACTAACTTTTTCTTTTATTTATTTTTAACTGGAGGATAATTGCTTTACAATGTTGAGTTGATTTTTGCCAGACATCAACATGAATCAGCCAAAGGTTGGAAGGACATATACTGGAAGGACTGATGCTGAAGCGCCAATACTTTGGCCACCTGATGTGAAGAACCAACTCATTGGAAAAGACTTTGTTGCTGGGAAAGACTGAAGGCAGGAGGAGAAGCGGACAACAGAAGATGAGATGGTTGGATGGCATCACTGACGCAATGGACATGAGTTTGAGTAGGCTCTGGGAGTTGGTGATGGACAAGGAAGTGTGGTGTGCTGCAGTCCATGGGTTGCAAAGAGTCGGACACAACTGAGTGACTGAACTGACTGATAACACAATTATCCAAATGCTAAAAAAAATATAAATGAATGTAGAAAATGTGAAACGGACGAGAAACAAACAAGATAAATATAAGCAATAAAAATTCAAAATTAAATTCAGCCACATAAATACTTACATTAAAAGTAAATGGTTTAAACATGTTATTTTAATGACATGAATTATTGGATTGGATAGAAAGACCCTGGCTCTCTGCTACAAATAAGAAATCCATTTGAAATATAATTATATTGACAGGTAAAATGGCAAAAAAGAAAAGGACATGCCATGAAAACATAATTTCAAAAAGTTTAAGTAACTATATTAATATAATAAAAAAGTAGAATTTGAAACAAGGAAAATTACCAGTAAAAAGAAATATTTGTGATATAAACGGTTAGTTGATCCTATATCGCTATGTGCCTAACATAAGAAATTTAATATAGATGAATAAACAACTGATAGAAGTGAAGTGAAAAATAAACAAAATCAGAACTACACTTGGTCAGTTCACTCCTTTTCATTGTAACTGAGAGAACAAGTAGAAAACCAGCAAGAATATAAAACACTTATTGAATACGATTAATTCAGTTGACCTATTTTCCATTTATATAGCATTCCATCCAACAACAGTAGAATGTTAATTGATTTTTTAAAATTTTTATTTGTTTGCCTATTTTTTTTTTTTAAAGCACTGCTAGGACTAGAGTGAAGCTGAAAACAGATCACCCAACTAATGTTTCTTAAAAAAAGTATAGCAAGATTATAGTTGTAAAATAATTATAATCCATTTTCAATTTAAAGGAAACTTTGAAATAGACTTGAATCCTAAATAAGAATAAAAATGGCAACCCTTTACATGTAATAGCATCATTTAAGGAAAATGAAAAATACGGCACAGAGAAAGAAAAAAAATCCATGTAAGAAGAGAAATAATGCTATTTATAGTTTTAACAACAAAACTGGATATAAGAAGATAAGAGACCAATCCAAGAGCCTTTTTCCTTAATGTTCCTGAGTATTACTGGAAGACAAAACATCTAAACAAAGATTAATATATCTAATGACAATTTCCTGTGTAATAAAATATACATAGGTATGCAAAGCTGCCGAATACAATGTCCAACACGTGGGATGTAGAGTTGTCTGACAAGTAAACCAAAGCAATAGATGGAATTAACAGCTATGATGCGGGATGTCAGTAATTTTTGCACTTCCAAAATACTATATAAGATATGAGCTCAGGCAAGAATTTGCTGGTTTCAAATGCAAAATCAATGAAAGGAAAAAGAGTATAGAAACATGTGCCTTGAGAGATGAAAACACTGAATGCTTCTGGACCCTAAAGAGCAGGAAACTCGGTTTAAAAACAAAAAGCAAAAACAAAACAAACAAACAAACAAAAAATCATTTAAATGGCAATATCCCTTTAGTATTTCCCAATAAATGGCAGAGTTAAATATCCGTAAAGATCAAATTAAGGGTTTCCATTCCCACCCAAGTCGATTGCTTCAAATAGCCACCATTAAGTTATGGAATATAAATAAGAAAATAAATGTCTGTTTTACTAAGTATATCTGGGAAAGAGCTTTAGCTAAAGTTACTGACTCATAGAGCTCACTGTAAGCAAATAGTTCAGAAGTCTATTTCATTTTTGAGGAAATTACACTGATAAAGAAAAAACTAACATAACCTGCTGCTGCTGCTGCTGCTAAGTCACTTCAGTCATGCCCGACTCTTAGCAGCCCCATGGACTGCAGCCAACCAGGCTCCTCAGTCCATGGGATTTTCCAGGCAAGAGTACTGGAGTGGGGTGCCATTGCCTTCTCCAAATACTTATATATCAAAACACTCAAGAGCCCACATAGTCCATGGCCAGAGAAGGAGTTAGTCAACAACATAGCCCTCAAGGACAGCAAATTTTTCAATACTTAACTTTATATTTTATCATGGATAATGAAAAAGGAAGAATATCTCATAAGTTCAAACCAGTAGTTAATAGGGCCAGTCATGGGTGTTCAAGCTGTGTAATTACTCATGATTCCATAATTGGTTTAATGTTTTCCTGTTATGATCTTGAAATTTATAATAAATTAATTTTCAAGCTTGTGTATTGGAAATGACATCTGATGATCCATCCTGTGAGCAGAGGAGTGATGTACAGTATGTGTTCTGCAATATCTTGCACATTTCTATTTGAAATGCCCTGAGCACAGTGACCCCACAAGAGACTGAGCCAGACTTGCCTATGAACGTCCAGGAATCTCTGGCAGAGGTGTGGGTCGACAGTGGTCTGCCTTGGGGTTAGGGGCACTGACTACAACAATCCTGGCATAAGCCCTAAAGAAGGAGGTGTCATTACTGCCATTACCCCTACCATAGTTTGGCCTCAGGCCAAGCTACAGGGAGAGAACACAGCCCCAACTATCAACAGAAAATTGGGTTAAAGATTTTCTGAGCATGGCCCTACCCATCAGAGCAAGACCCACATTCCCCCACAGCCAGTCCCTCCCATCAAGAAGCTCCCACAAGCCTCTTATCCTCATCTATCAGAGAGCAGATAGAATGAAAACCACAACTATAGAAAACTAAACTGGTCCCTTGGATCACGGTGATGTCTAACTCAGTGAAACTAAGAGCTATGCCATGTGGGGTCACCCAAGACAGACAGGCCATTGTGGAGAGTTCTGTCAAACGCTGTCCACTGGAGACGGGAATGGCAAACCAATTCAGTATTCTGGCCTTGAGAACCCCATGAACAGCATGAATTTGAGCAAGTTCTGGAAGTTGGTGATGGACAGGGAAGCCTGGTGTGTTTCAGTCCATGGGGTCACAAATAGTCAGACATGACTGAGCAAATGAAGAACGACAAATTGTAAAATTAAGGGATTTTATTTAGGTCATACCTAAATGGCCTAGTGATTTTCCCCGGTTTCTTCATTTGAAGCCTGAATTTTTCAATAAGGAGCTCATGATCTGAGCCACAGAACATGATTTGATATCAGCTCCACTTTTTTTTGCTGACTGTATAGAGCTCCTCCATCTTCAGCTAAAACAATATAATCAATCTCATTTCTGTATTGACCATCTGCTGATCTCCATGTGCAGAGTTGTCTCTTGTGTTATTGGAAGAGGGTGTTTTCTATGACCAGTGTGTTCCCTTGGCAAAACTCTTGGAAAACCCTGCTTCATGTTGTATTCCAAGGCCAATCTTGACCATTGTTGCTCCAAGTGTCTCTTGACTTCCTACTTTTGCATTCCAGTTCCCTACTGTGAAAAGGACATCATTTTTGGGTGTTAGTTTCAGAAAGTCTTGATGTCCTCATAGAACCGATCATGTTTCTGAATGGTGAGCAGCCCAGACCCCTGGCCAACCTGGACTGCAGGACTGCAGCCTGGTGCTGACCACTGGTCTGTGGCTGTGGTGCCCTGGGTGGGTCTATATGTTTAATACTCTAACAATTAACATGTCATAAATTTCTTTGATTATATTCTTATAGCATTTTATTGTCATATTTCCACTGCTATTTAAAATGTTACCCTTCTAACTTTAAAATAATTTTAGTGAATATTACCTGAATATTTTTTTAAGTAAAAGATCAAATATATTCTCTCATAAACACACAGGTTGTGTACATTAACCAACATATCTGAATTTTTTGAGGGAGAAACTGTTTTGTTTGGAGGAAGAAAATGTTTGTATACATTTTTCAAAGGATAAAGTTTTCCTATTTTAAAGGTGTATAAACATTTTTTAAACAAATTTTTTGTGTGTTTCCACATTTGGGTACTGTACAAACAGTATAATAAATGTCAGAATTTACATGTTACAATTTTTAATATAATTATTTTCTTGATGTATGGATTTATAAAAAGAAAACTTTGGTGCAAACATTGATGATTTTGATATGTGAATCAGCTATCTCTCCAGAAATTTTGTGAAATGTATGTTCTGCCCTAAAAGAAAAATGTTTGTTTCCTGACACTTGTGAACATATCAAGAATCCTTTTTTATCATTGAACATTGAATGTCTAAAAATGAAATTAATTCACTATGTTGGAAAATATTTGTTTCAGCAATAAAAGAGTATTTAAGTATTTACTTGAGCAGCTATTTTAGACTGTATATCATATCAAATTCATTAGCAATTATTTAGTTTATTATCATGCTAACTTTGGAAATATACCTATAAGCCTAGTAAGGTATAACTTTCATCTAGGTTTTCACTGTTCATGTATTTCATAATTTAATATATTGCTTTTATCTATGATGTTTTTATAGTTATATCTTATTTTTAATTTTTATTTATTATTTAATCATTATTTTATAATAGCATTTCTGATTAATATAGAGCTTAGTTTTGTAGGATTGAAGCTTCACATAAAGTGAAAACAGTATATATTCTATAAGTATGGATTTGTTTAATATTATATTTACATATTACTTATGTTGATGAATGGAACTATAGTTCATTCTTTTTTTACTACTATACGTTTCTTTTGACTATATCACACTTTTTCTTCATCCTCGTGGTTACAGATATTTGTGCTATGCACTGGTTTTGCTGTTACTTAAAAATTTTGTCATGAGCATCTTTCCTTTTGTGTAACTAGAATATATAATTAGAAGTGAGTTTTCTGCATCTTTTTATGTATGTAACTTCAATTTTATTTGTGTAATGCAAATTCTTTTCAATCTTAGTAATTAAAATTTCCTATTCTACAAGCATATATCTTTTAAAAACTTTTTTTTTCATTTTATTGTATTGAGTATATCTAAAATAGTGTTGCAAATTAATTTTATTGTGCATTTTCTAATAATTATTGAATATCAAGATCTTTTGACATGTTAGTCATTTGTGTGTTTATTTCTTCCTGAAATGTCAGTTCAGGAGTTGTGCTGATTTTGTATTTTCTTATTTTTCATTTTATTACTGATTTATAAATCTCTCCATGTGTCTTTATAAATTTCATGTTTGGCAAATATATTCCAAGCTTTTAAATGATGTCTTAAGATTTTATAAACACATATACATGACATTTTGCAAATTTAGTTAAATTTAGCACTTATGTAATTGACTGTAATATATTGTTTTTAAATTTCTTCCCAGCCTACAGTAGCAATACATTCTCATTTAGTTTTTGGAACATTTAAAAATTTTGTTTTTTATATTTAAGATTTTAATCCACAGTATGGTTTTATAAACCTATTATAAGAAATAGATGTCCTATTGATCAGCTGTGACACAGTCCACTATGTATGTAGCATCCAATAAGGGCTCATCCATGTTAGCCTGGTAAGATGTTGGGGACAAAGGGAAGAAATGTGAGTATTAAGCTCACACTGCCTTTTTACGATGAGTAATAAAGACTTTTTACTTTGGCCCAAGAGTTTCTTGTCTTCTGCTAGTATCTATAAAAACTGTGGTAAGATAAATTATTGGTTTGCCCATAAGGAAAGTTGAATGCTAAAGAATTGATGCTTTTGAATTGCAGTGCTGGAGAAGACTCTTGAGAGTCCCTTGGACACCAAGGAGATCAAACCAGTCAATCCTAGAAGAAATCAACCCTAAGTACTCATTGGAAAGAGTAATGCTGAAGCTGAAGTTCCAAACCTTTGACCACTTGATGCAAAGAGCCAACTCATTGGAAAAGATCTTGATGCTGGGAAAGATTGAGGGCAAGAAAAGGGGGTCACTGAGGGTGAGATAGTTGGATGACATTACTGACTCAATGGATATCAAATTGAGCAAACCCTGGGAGATAGTGAAGGATGAAGGATGGGGAAGACTAGAATGCTGCAGTTCATGGGGTCACAAAGAGTCAGACACGACTTCATGGCTGAGCAAAAAAAGTAAAATTGTGAGACCCCTCATAGTTCTTGACACTAAGTGTTCATCAAAAAATAGGTGCAAGTCATTAAAGAACAAAGTTCTGTTACAGCTTAAAGAAATTCAGGATTCTCATACGTCTTCAAATAAAATATAATTGAATACAAAACCTAATCTCTGATTAGATAAATCATTGAAATTACACAGTATTATAAGTTCACAATACTATATGATTGGGTTATTAATGCTAGATATGTAGTTCTTAACATTCGAAATAGTGGCTTGATTAGTTAAACTATTCTCATCCCATATAGAATTATACTATTAAATTTAAAACCACAAACAAATTATACACTTGCTTTGCATTTTCTATTTTATCTTATCATATTTTTCTTCTCAGAACATATGTCTTTTTCTGTTTATATATTAACCCACAGATTCTGAAATCCAATAAACTGCACAATGTAAAGCCAAAACTGGTGAAGAGTCTAGAAGAATAGACATACATAAAAACAAAAAGAGGTTTAAAAAAGTAGGTGTGAGAAAAGACAAAAAATTCAAATGAATTTTTAAGATTAAATAACCGCTAATAAAAATGACCAGCAAAGTATGGTCACAGCTATTGCTTTGTAGAAGAACATACTTTGAGTTGTATAGGTTAAAATAAAAATGTGTTTCCTCTACACATATGCTATTTTTGATGCCAAATGTGTGGGTTTTTCCCCCAATCTCACCCAATGTCCCATTCTCAGGCACCAACCAGCTGTCCTATAATTGAATCATGACCTTACTACCTGAAATTAGCACAGAACCCACAGGTTAAGGGGTTAGTCCTGCAAGACCATCCTCCAATTTAGACAGCAGTTCCAAGTCCCAGGTTATTGCCTGTACTTCTGCCCAACTAGATATAAATTGT
>NW_011495048.1:5158298-5165927 GCF_000754665.1 Bison bison bison | reverse complement strand
AACAGTCCCTGAAGCTGGTTCTACATTTGCTATAACAACTCACAGAACTCAAGTAAATATTTGCTTACATTTGCCAATGTATTATAAAGGATATGATAAAGAATACAGATGAATAGTCAGATGAAGCTGTATATAAGATAAGGTTTGGAAATGTCCTTGTGGAGTTGGAGGGTACCACCTTCAATTGTGCACAAATCTGGAAACTCTGGAACCTTGTAGTTTGGGGATATTTATGGATCCTTCATCCCATGGACAGAGGAGCCTGGTAGGCTGCAGTCCATGGGGTCATGAAGAGTCGGACACGGGACACAACTGAGTGACTTCACTTTCACTTTTCACTTTCATGCATTGGAGAAGGAAATGGCAGCCCACTCCAGTGTTCTTGCTTGGAGAATCCCAGGGACGGGGGAGCCTGGTGGGCTGCCGTCTGTGGGGTCGCACAGAGTCAGACACAACTGAAGCGACTTAGCAGCAGCAGCATCACATAGATATGATTGATTATAAATCAATTTCTGGCCCCTCTCTGTTCTCTGGAGAATGAGGCTGAAAGTTCCAAGCTTCTTACCATAACTTGGTCTTTCTGGTGATCTGTTCCCATTGTGAAGCTATCCAGAAGCCTACCAAGAGTAGTCACATTAGAACAACAAATGTTCCTATCACCTAGGAAATTGCAAGGGTTTTAGAATCTGTCTGTCAAGAACTGGAGGAAAAGACCATATACATATTTCATTTTTCATGTATTTCATATATATGCATTCAAGATAAGAAAATATCTATTTAATAATTAAAATAATATCTTTGCCAACAAAGGTTCATATAATCAATGCTATAGTTTTTCCAGTAGTCATGTATGGATGTGTGAGTTGAACCATAAAGAAAGCTGAGCACTGAAGAACTGATGCTTTCAAACTGGTGCTGGAAAAAATTCTTCAGTCCCTTGAACTGCAAGGAGATCAAACCAGTCAATCCAAAGGAAATCAGTACTGAATATTCATTGGAAGGACTGATGCTCAAGCTTCTATACTTTGGCCAACTGATGTGAAGAATCAACTCACTGGAAAAGACCATGATGCTGGGAAATATTGAGGGTAAGTGAAGAACATGACAGAGGGTGAGATGATTGGATGGAATCAATGACTCAATGGACTTGAATTTGAGCAAATTGAGAGATTGTGAAGGACAGGGAATCCTGGGATGATGCAATACATAAGGTTGCAGAGTTAGACACAGCTTGGCCACAGAGCAACAACAATGAGCATTTTACTTAAATTATAGTATTTAATACCCGTAGTCACCCATGTCATTATCAGGGACATCTCCAGTATCATGTTGACCGTCCTCCTCAGAGTGTCAGTATCACTGTTTCTTTGTATTGCACTGTAGGGAAAATTGAACATGTAGTTAGATTTTGCAACCAACACACACTCTTTAGCTTGACCCTGAAAATTTCACAGGTGAACAGATTTAATCAAACTTTATGCACTTGTTTTTGTTTGTCTATAATAAGAATATCATAAATACAGCATTGACTATCTTTGTAGAGCAGATTGTTTTTCAGACAAAAATTATGTGCCTCTCCACTTTTGTCTGTTACAGTAGAACATCTAAATATCTGTGAACAACATTAGTAAGAGGAACCAATGGATTTGTCAGTATCTGAAATACTGACACAGGAGGAGCCAAGAACATAGACATGCTAGAAAATCTTTTAAATCTTTGCAAAAGCAAAGCAGAGATGAAATGGAGTCAGATTTGATTGACTCCATTTGAGTAAGATTTTATATTTAAAAAAAAAGACCATAGAGGGAATATATAGAATTATTATTGGTTTAAGGTATTCATTCTAAAGTTAATATTTGCTGGTTTCTTACACAAGACTCACCCCCTAGAATTCTCACTAAAGCACCCATATTTTCTTTTGTGTAATAGCATCTCTATTGCACTCTCTCAAGATCTATGGGAATGAGTCATCACAAGCTCCAAGAATTACTCCCATTATTCCAGCTATAGAATGCAGTTCTGAGATGATCATGAGACCTAATCTAGGCCATGTGGCATTCAGGAGATTTTGCTAAATAAATGAGGGCAGAAGCTTTGTCTAATTTTTTGAGAATGAACAGAATATTGAATGACTTGGAATAGTACAGTGATGGGAGTTTAGGAACTGTTACATATATTTTAACTCATCAGATGAGCTATCTTAATTGTGAAAGTGACTTATAGAGGGGAAAAATAACAAAAACTTCAGAGTATACATAAATAAAGCCAAAGTTCTAAAGACGTGTGAATTTTGAAATTAACATTCAAATGAATCCAGTTCTCCTTCTAGGCTATTTTGGTTATATGATCCAATCAGTTACCATTTTATTTAAATGAGAGGTATGTGTGTGATCAGTCATGTCTAGCTCTTTGGGAGCCCAGGGACCATAGCCCCCCAGGCTCCTCTGTCCATGGGATTATCCAGGCAAGATAACTGGAATCAGTTGCTATTTCCTACTCCAGGGGATCTTCTCAATCCCAGGATTGAATTTGCCTCTCCTGCAGCCATGTATATATATATATATATGTATGTATGTATGTATGTTTGCATATATATATTTATATATGTATTACATATACATTCTTTATATAGGCATATTTATATAGGAATATTTAGCAATTAGACTCAAATTTTTCAAAAGCCAGTTCAAGATTGAGACTCCCAATAAACCTCAAAAAATAAGTGAAATGATATTGAATTCAAATTTAAATCACTTAATACATGTGTAAATAATATCACAATGCCCTTTATTCTAAAAGTATATAATATATATTTATTTTATAATTTTATTTTTTCTTCATGTGTGTTAACAGTCAAAAAATCTCAAGAAGGCAATTTTGCAGAGCATTTTACTTAACTTACTTAAGTAGTTGCTCAGTCGTGTCCAACTCTATGTGACCCCATGGACTGTAGCCTACCAGGCTCTGCAATTCATGGGATTTTCTAGGCAATAATACTGGAGTGGGTTGTCATTTCCTTCTCCAGGGAATCTTCCTGACCCAGAGATTGAACCCAGGTCTCCCACATTGGAGGCAGACGCTTTACCATCTGAGCCATGTCCTAAACATTGCTCTAAATATTTTCACATATTAAATTATATAATCTTTATAGCAACACTACTGCTAAGTCACTTCAGTCGTGTCTGACTCTGTGCGACCCCATAGACGGCAGCCCACCAGGCTCTGCTGTCCCTGGGATTCTCCAGGCAAGAACTCTGGAGTGGGTTGCCATTTCCTTCTCCAAAGCATGAAAGTGAAAAGTGAAAGTGAAGTCGCTCAATCGTATCTGACTCTTAGCGACCCCATGGACTGCAGCCCAACAGGCTCCTCCATCCATGGGATTTTCCAGGCAAGAGTACTGGAGTGGGGTGCCATTGCCTTCTCCAATAGCAACACTATGAAGTAGATTTCCTTATTATATTGGTATTACAGAAAAATACATCCAAAATATTAGGTACCATCATCCATGAAATTAACATGTACTTATTATATGAGTAATAGTTTCATTGTGAAGAGAAGTTGTAGGAGGAATAGTATAACGTCACCATGTCACAGGTCAAAATATATTTAAAATTTTACCCATTGCTAAGTCGCTTCAGTCGTGTCCGACTCTGTGTGACCCCATAGACGACAGCCCACCAGGCTTCCCTGTCCCTGGGATTCTCCAGGCAAGAGTACTGGAGTGGGTTGCCATTTCCTTCTCCATTTACCCACTAGGTTGGAATAATTTTGTTTTTGTGCCTCTTTTTAAAATTTTTCCTCTTACCATTTTGGACTTGTAGTGCAAGAATTAAGCATTTATTTCCCCATTCTACTCTCCACATTCTTTCAATACTCCTATTTTCTCCAAAAGACACTCTAACATATTTTAAAGTATAATGTATTTTTCTTTTATGTTTGTATTGTATAGCTACATATATAGCATTTAGCAATAATAATACAATAATATTTTGACTCAGCTTCGTATTTTAAAGTCCATCCATATGCTCTGAGTACCTCTTGTTTATCTATTGCTTTTACTACCTGTTATGGCATCATAGGTATTACGTATATCCTACTTTATTTAACATTACTTATTTTTAGTGCTCATTCACAAGGATGGTTCCAATTATCTGCTTTCACATACTATGTTGAAGCAAATGTCTTAAAAATATACACTAAAAAGCAAAAGTGTGATAAAAGTGGCTCTTAATTGCTTGTCAATAAGCTTAGCCCTCTTTGTATCGGGTCTCTGCTTTTATTTTGTTTATATGAACTTCTATATTATAAATATAAAATATTTTCCAGGCACTAACTTTTCAAATATATTCTATTTCTCTATCATCCCCAGCTTAATTTTCAATTGTGTCTTTGGAAAATAGTAAATATGACAACACTGAATGAGAATTTTATTTTTTGCCTTTTATATGTGCTTTCAAATGCTTCATTAAAATCTCTTATCAAACCCAGAGATACAAAGATATTTTCCTTGGTTTTACTCTATTACTCTTACAGTTTTACTGTTCTTAGACATAGTATATATAGTGATGAATAGAGATCCAAAGTTATACTCTTCTCCAAGACAGTTTTTCCACCATCATCTCTTAAATAGTCCATACTATGTCCAATTTTTGTGATACTTTATCACAAAATAAATTCATTCATATGTGTTTTATTTACATTTTTTAAAGTTTCCATTCTGTTTAATTTGTTTACTATGATGCTCACACTACACTGTTTTATTACCATGATTTCTTAAAAATATACCATATTATCAGGTAGGAAAAGCCTCCCTAATTCTTTTTAAAGAATGACTAGACTATTATTGGATAGATGTTCTTATGTGTATATTCCTTGGTGGATCAGACAGTAAAGAATCTGCCAGCCAGTGTAGGAGATGCAGAAGACTTGGGTTCGAACCCTGGATCAGGAAGATCCCCTGGAGAAGGGAATGGCTACGCACTCCAGTGTTCTTGCCTAGAGAATTCGACAGAGGAGGTTGGTGGGCTACAGTCCATGGGATCTCAAGGAGTAGGACATGACTGAGTGACTAAAACTTTTTCACTTCAATGGGTATTTACTAAATAAATAATATGTCAGGAGGTATAATTTAAACTGCCCTAAAATTGCGGTGATTGAGATAATGATATTGGGTGATCTTGGCTTATTCTGTCTTAAGAAAATATGGAACTAACAGTTACAAGCTACGACATATAAAAAACAGATAAGCAAAAAGTATTTACTGCATAGCACAGGGAATTATATCCATCACCTTATTGTAACCTATAATGGAATATACACTACAAAAATACTGAATTACTATGCTATACACCTAAAACTAACACAATATTGTAAATGAACTATACTTGAATATAAAAAAGAAAAAGAAAAAATGCATCTAACATTTTCTAGTAAATATAAATTTACACAAAGTTTTATAGCATTTTTTATCTTGAGAGAGCTACCTTCTGCTCACTGCATAAACAGGATAACATTCATCAAGTACATCTATATAAAACAGGTGAATGAGAAGCACATCCTGAAGTTAGTGCCCTGACGAGGCAGAATAAATTTGGAGTACTCTATAGAGCCTCGTTCGTACAGATTTTTTTTCTGACATCGCCTGTAAGTTCCCTGTAAACCCAAATTGGACAGCTTGCTCTTGTTTAACCTGAGTCAGAATTCAGAGTGAAAAGTTTTCATCCCTGGACAGTTGCTTAAAATAATCAGCCACAATGGTTTACAACCACAACTGCTTGAGCCAGTGCTAACAATTGGGGCAAATGGGAAAACAACCAAAAACTTAAAAGAAAAATTGTAAAATGAGATGTTCACAGGAGGTTTTGAAAAGCTCTACCATATTCCTGAGAATCTGGAAGGTCATATTTGAGGCAGTTCATATGTCCAGGAAGATGTGAAGAGGCCCTAAAATCTCACCTCTTGCCAATCTTGAAACTTCAAAGTGAAGAATTAGGCACTACTGTGAACTGAAGGAGTACTAAAGGTGTGCCTAAAGCGTGCAACCACTCAGTAACATCTAGGAGATGTACTGGATCAAGATATCTAAGTAAAATATGTGGATTTATTAGCCAACCCCTAAGCTAATCGAAGAGAGAGATCAGTGACAATACATGATCCAGACTTTACAGAATAGTCAGGAAATTTACACACTTTCACACAAACCAACAAAAGTCTTATTTGCATAGTTACTACATTATACTAATTGTTCAGATGTCGACAAAAACTATGAGACATGTAAACATCAAGGAAATAGAGTTATGTTTTGCCAAATATAGACATGTTTGCATTTTTTTTTACACATGGCATACTAGTGGATGCAGAAACTACAAAAGATTTCACACACACACTCTCAGAAATAATACATGAGTTTAACAAGATTGTAGATTATAAAATCAGTATAAAGTATCAGTTGTACTACTATATATTAGCAATAAACAAATTTCATTTATGTTCTTGCATATTATCAAATAAAAAGTTCAAGAAAAAATTAAGCAAAAGAAGTGTAGGATTTGTGCACTGAAAACTATAAAACATCTCCAAAAGAAATTAAGGAAGATTTGCATAAGTAGAGAGGCATCACATATTCACAGATTGGAAGACAATATTGTTGAGATGTCAATAGTCCCAAGGTTAATTGAAAGATCTGATACATCCCTTGGAGAAGGAATGGCTACCCACTTCAGTTTTTATACTTGGAGAATTCCATGGAGAGAGGAACCTGGTCAGCCACAGTCCACAGAATTGCAGAGTTGGAGATGACTGAGCCACTGAAACTTTCACTTTTTTCACTACTGTAATTCTACCTGGAGTTTTCACAGAAATTGGCAAACTGACAGTAGAATCCATTGGAAATTCAAGAGTTACAGAATAGCCACAATAATGAAAAGCAAAAACTAAGTCGGAAGACTCCCATTTTCCAGGTTCAAAACTTATAATGAATTACGTTATTCAAGACACAGTGGCACCGTCAAAAAGATGGAAGTAGAATTAACATACCCCATCTCTTGATCAACAATGTCGAAGAGATTACAATTCAAATGATGGTAAAGGAAAACATGTAAATACTGACAACTTGTAGCCCATGAAAATACAGTACAGAGTCAAATATATTGAACAAAATACAAAAGACTTAAAGGAAGATATTAATTCTGAAAATGATCTATTCCATTATCTGAAAAATGTTTGGGAAATAGTTTTGAATTATCAGAAATTATCAATTAAGAGATGTGGGGAAGAATTTGAAAAGCTTTCCCAGAATTCACAGGACAAAGTGAAAATTAACAGATAAAAAATGCAAGGATATCTATGGAAGCTGCAACTGGTGATTTAAAAAAATGCAAATTATTGGTGATTACTGATAGAACAAATAGGGCAGAAGTTGGAATCACACAGGAGATGGAAGAAACACGTGTTGGGTCCCTGGGTAGGGAAGTTTCCTGAAGTAGGAAATGGCAACCTACTCTAATACACTTGTCTAGAAAATTGCATGAACAAAGGAGCCGGGTGACCTACAGTCCATGGAGTTGCAAAGAGTCAGACATGACTGAGCACATACACACAAGTACACATATATGTTTTCTAGACAAAAAA
>NW_011495048.1:5149048-5158198 GCF_000754665.1 Bison bison bison | reverse complement strand
TATATATATATATATATAGCATGTGTAAAGTTCACTGTGGGTCATGCAATATCATTCTTAAGATACTTCCATATAAACACAGAGGAATGAAGAGAGATCTTATTCCATAACATGTATAAAAACAGTCAAAAACAAAGGTTAACTTCATACTAACAATAGAAAATAAACAAACTCATGTTATCAATATAAAGTCATAGCATCCTCAGTAATTTTAAGCTGAAAATAAAAGTTTATGACAAGATACTATTTTTTTTTTAAGATAAAAGCCCCTGAAAGTAAATAGGGCTCAAGGAAAATTTGAACTAGTTTATTCTCCTTAAAAAATGTTTAAAGATCTATTTCAACCACTTGAGAGAGAAAGCAATGTTAATACCCATAAATGGAAAGATTGATAAAAATGTAAAATAATAAACAAGACAATGATAATTCCAAGACAGTGTAATTAATTGTTTATCTCAATAGAAGTGTAACAGCAAGATATAATTAATAAGATAATATTGGGCCCCTAATGCTGAAGTTGATTATAATTTCTATTTATGCATTCTACTCTCATATGCTGGTATCAAGTACACACACCCCTGTTTTTGTTATCTATCCTTCTACCTGCTAGAAATTTCTATCAAAATGTGTAACTTACCCTTTTCAGAGTTAGGAGCATTGAGGTTGTTTTAAACAGGTCCTCAAATTCTTTAAGTCTCCTCTCACAAAATATGTCTTTAGAATACTGATTGGATTATTAACTTACTTTTAATGAATAGAATGTGTCTGAAGATAGGTATTATAGTTTCTGAGTCTAAGAAAAAGGCAATGAAACTTCTAACTCTCTCTAGAATTTCTGAGCTGACATGTAAAAAGTCTGGCCACAGCCGTCAAACTTCTACTTCAGGTGAGGAGGCCACATAGAGTAAGAGATCAGTCAGTTCAGTTCAGTCACTCAGTCCTGTCCGACTCTTTGCGAGCCCATGAATCGCAACATGCCAGGCCTCCCTGTCCATCACCAACTCCTGGAGTTCACTCAAACTCACATGCATGGAGTCAGTGATGCCATCCAGCCATCTCATCCTCTGTCGTCCCCTTCTACTCCTGCCCCCAATCCCTCCCAGCATCAGAGTCTTTTCCAATGAGTCAACTCTTCGCATGAGGTGGCCAAAGTACTGGAGTTCCAGCTTTAGCATCATTCCCTCCAAAGAAATCCCAGGGCTGATCTCCTTCAGAAGACTGGTTGGATCTCCTTGCAGTCCAAGGGACTCTCAAGAGTCTTCTCCAACACCACGGTTCAAAAGCATCGATTCTTCGGTGCTCAGCTTTCTTCACAGTCCAACTCTCACATCCATACATGATCACAGGAAAAACCATGCTTGACTAGATGGACCTTTGTTGGTAAAGTAATGTCTCTGCTTTTGAATATACTATCTAGGTTGGTCATAACTTTTCTTCCAAGGAGTAAGCGTCTTTTAATTTCAAGGCTGCAGTCACCATCTGCAGTGATTTTGGAGCCCAGAAAAATAAAGTCTGCCACTGTTTCCCCATCTTTTTGCCATGAGGTGATGGGACCAGATGCCATGATCTTCGTTTTCTGAATGTTGAGCTTTAAGCCAACTTTTTCACTCTCCTCTTTCACTTTCATCAAGAGGCTTTTTAGTTCCTCTTCACTGTCTGCCATAAGGGTGGTGTCATCTGCATATCTGAAGTTATTGATATTTCTCCCGGCAATCTTGATTCCAGCTTTTGCTTCTTCCTGCCCAGCATTTCTCATGATGTACTCTGCATATAAGTTAAATAAGCAGGGTGACAATGTACTGCCTTAATGTGTGCCTTTTCATGTTTGGAACCAGTCTGTTTTTCCATGTCCAGTTCTAACTGTTGCTTCCTGACCTGCATACAGGTTTCTCAAGAGGCAGGTCAGGTGGCCTGGTATTCCATTCTCTTGAAGAATTTTCCACAGTTTATTATGATCCACACAGTCAAAGGCTTTGGCATAGTCAATAAAGCAGAGATAGATGTTTTCTGGTATTCTCTTGCTTTTTCGATGATCAAGCAAATGTTGACAATTTGATCTCTGGTTCCTCTGCCTTTTCTAAAACCAGCTTGAACATCTGGAAGTTCACAGTTCACATATTGCTGAAGCCTGGCTTGGAGAATTTTGAGTATTACTTTACTAGCGTGTGAGATGAGTGCAATTGTGTGGTAGTTTGAGCATTCTTTGGCATTGACTTTCTTTGGGATTGGAATGAAAACTGACCTTTTCCAGTCCTGTGGCCACTGCTGAGTTTTCCAAATTTGCTGCCATATTCAGTGCAGCACTTTCACAGCATCATCTTTCAGGATTTGAAATAGCTCAACTGGAATTCCATCACCTCCAATAGCTTTGTTCGTAATGATGCTTTCTAAGGCCCACTTGACTTCACATTCCAGGATGTCTGGCTCTAGGTCAGTGATCACACCATCGTGATTATCTGGGTCATGAAGATCTTTTTTGTACAGTTCTTCTGTGTATTCTTGCCACCTCTTCTTAATATCTTCTGCTTCTGTTGGGTCCATACCATTTCTGTCCTTTATTGAGCCCATCTTTGCATGAAATGTTCCCTTGGTATCTCTAATTTTCTTGAAGAGATCTCTAGTCTTTCCCATTCTGTTGTTTTCCTCTATTTCTTTGCATTGATCGCTGAGGAAGGCTTTCTTGCCTCTTCTTGCTATTCTTTGGAACTCTGCATTCAGATGCTTATATCTTTCATTTTCTCCTTTGCTTTTCACTTCTCTTCTTTTCACAGCTATTTGTAAGGCCTCCCCAGACAGCCATTTTGCTTTTTTGCATTTCTTTTCCATGGGGATGGTCTTAATCCCTGTCTCCTGTACAATGTCACTAACCTCAGTCCATAGTTCATCAGGCGCACTTTTGTCTATTCTTTTCCTAAGCTGTTCAGCTCCTGGCATCAACTTTCAGATGTATGTGTGAGAGAAACATCAAATGATTTCAGATCCCAGCCTCTGAGACACCTTGCCAGACCAAGTGAAGCACATAAGGCTTCCCTACCATGCCCTTCAGAATCCACAAGCAAAGTGAATGATCATTTTTCACAACAAAGTTTTTGCATAATTTGTTAAGAATCAGTCACTGGAACCCACACAGACAATCTTTCAATTAGAATATTTCTTCCATTTAGATTGTAACTGGTTTAAGGATGATCATATAATTTAAGCAGATCCAGTCAGAACTGGAATTGCTTGCTTATCTGGTTACTTGAATGATTTGATTTGATTCAATTTATTCCCTTTTCAGGGTGCTAAAAAGAGAAGTAAGTGGAATTATTGACTGGAAGTTGGGTTGAAGAATAGCTCTGCCTGTGAAGTAATGAAAAATAAGTTCTTTATTAAACTTGAGTTTTATAGTCAACATTTTTAATGATAAAGAGGATGATATCTCAGAATGAAATCAGAAACAAGAGATAAGAAAATCACACAGGTTGCTGTTGACATATCTGAACCCTGGGATCCACTCTCACTTGAAATAAGCACTGCTATTTAGCCTTCAGGATATGTGGACCAGTGAATACTCTTGTGTGACATAATCTAGTATGAATCAGTGCCACTTTTGACCAAAAGATCACTGAAAACTGTAGCAACACAATATGTTTTATTGTTCTGTTACGAATCTCATGCCCTCAGATTTCTTCCAAACAGCAAACAGTCAATTTTTATCAGTGTTGTTGTTCAGTAATTCTCCAAGATACATGATGCCCTCTCAGGGTTTATCTTTATCAAGAAAAAAGTTGGCTTAATTTATTTGATTAGAAATTACTTTAGTAAATACAATTTTGGGAATACATTTTTTTCCCCAAGGAAGCTGCTTTTTAAATTTGGATAAGCAGCAATTGTGAGCTATTACAAGTCAGAAATCACAACCTGAAAATGTCAAAAATTTGAGCAACTGACAGTGGAATTCTAATCTGCCAAAAATAATTGAAAGGTGATATTGACACTACCTTATTTACATATTCATAAAGGAAGGCAAGAAGGGCTGCAGAAATAACTTCCCATTTATTTGTGTTATGCTATTTGTCAAATCCTAATAATGCATCTGAGATTGTACAAAATTTCAGATGCATCTAGAAACTAAGGCATTCAAAAATTAATTGTTTTAAGTTTACTAGAGAGACAAATTCAAAATGTTTTTCTTTGTTAAAAGACTAAAAAACAAATGAGAATGAGTATTTTAAAAGGTTAGTTTTAGTCTCGATTTCAAACTTCAGGATTATAGATAAAAAGAAGAAATTATGGAATTCTTTCAATTTTAGGGAAAAAAAAAGTGCTGGTAAAGATTGAAGGCAGGAGGAGAAGGGGACAGAGGACGAGATGATTGGATGGCATCACTGACTCAACCAACATGAATTTGAGCGAGCTCCCGGAGATGGTGAAGCACAGGGAAGCCTGGTGTGCTGCAGTCGTGGGGTTGCAGAGTCAGACATGACTGAGCGATTGAACAACAGCAACCAAACAGCTGTTCCACCATCCTCTTTCCTATGTTTCTTGTTTTAAAACTGCAGAAGCCAGCCATGCCTTTCCATAGGACACATAATCTTCTGATTCTATTCCTTTTAAAATCTAGCTTTTTCCTTGATAAAAATTTTATAAAAGGATCTGGAACTTCTCAGGATAACGGAGCCACATTGGAGAAGAAAAGGATACAGATGTCATCTCTCTCTCCTTCCCCTTCTTCCATCCATTCTGTTTCCATGAGACACAGATATATGGCTGTATCACTGATCATCAATTGTCTTGCTTCATCTCACTCTGCACACTGTTTGTTGAACCCAGGGTAGGCAAGGCAAGGTAGGTAGGCAAGCAACCCAGAGCTAAGAGGCTGGAAGAAGACACAAGGAGGCATAGGAACTGCAGACATGTTTAGTCTCTTCTGGCAACAACCATAGCATAACCTGACACAAAACAACCCTTCTCCTGGCTGGTACAGCAGCCACAACAGTATGCCTTCCTGGCTGATGCAGCAGAGATAACAGTAGACACGCTATAGTCTCTCCTCTGTGAATGACCCAGTGAACACAGCCGTGACGCAGCAGTAATATGCTGCCATTTTCTGAGTGGAGCGCACATATATACTTAACACACAGCACGTGACCAAGTAAGTACCTCATGAGGCACATGTGCAGTGCTATAACAATCATTACATAACCATTAGTTACAAAATGTGGGACAAGAGCAAGAGGTTATGGGGCAAGAGAGCCTGACCATGCCATCTTGGTTAATTTGCTGTTTCCCTACAATGACAAATTACAGAAAACAGAGGGATAATTTCAAGAGGACCAAAGTATGACAATAGTGACATGGGATTCAGTTTTTCCATTATGTATCTGTGTGTATATTCTTTATTTCCCTTTTATATTGTCATTTTTATTTGCTCACTCTAGGTATCAGTGCAGTCTGACTATAAGTGAATGAACTGTCCTTTTCATCAAAGAGGAAAAAATAAAATAAAATAAAACCATTGCCAAAAACAAAAGGAAAAAGAGGAGAAGTGAGAGGAGAGAGGAAGGAAGGATCATAAGAGAAAATGCTGCCAAAAACCTGTTAGTGCAAACGGTAAGCACATTGGAAGTAGAAGCAAGGTAGCAGGCATGACCCAAGAAACAGAGTAATTGACTTGATATACAGGAGAAATTTAGGCACAGGAGGAAATACAAACACAGGAAGTACAGTTTCCTATCACACATTTGACATAATTGCTTAACGAATGCTAATTTCTGTTTTATTCTTGCAACTAATAATCCTAAACACTAAAAAATGAGAACAACAGTTACCCTTACCCTCCTCCTCAAAGTCAGATAAGAGTCATATCCTAGGGATTGTAGCTTTTCTAGATTTCAGGGGATAATTATGAGAGCTTTGTTTTTTTTAATATTCAAATTTGAGAATTAGAATGTTTCAAAATGTGCAAAGATAAAAATGACACAACTGAAAGACAGCCATATGCCCCCAAATGATTTTACCTGGGGAATTTTGCTAAGGATTGACCCTGTGGTCCGATTCTGCTTCACACACCATTTTCAAGAATGTACCTCCTCTGGGTCTTGTCAAGGGCCAGCTGAGCTAGAGAGAGATAAGATGCCAGATGTTGCAGTAGCTAAAAACAGCCAAATGAATGTAGCAATCAAGCTTTTAATCACTTGTTGAGATATTACAATGAAAGGCTAAAGGAAAAAGTGCCAGCTCCCTCAGTAGCCCACTTTCTCCCATGGAATGGCACCAGGTGATGGTCAGATGGATCAGTGTAGATGTTTGTCTTACTGGCTAGGGAAGCTACAGACAAAAGACTCCTGACATCTTTGACCATGAGTGCTGAGGGGAAGCAAAGGGGAAGAAATAGTAATTAGAGTGGAGAAAAATGTTTTCAAGGATGCTTAAAGAGGTGATCTGGGCAGGAGTGCTTGAGATCTTCCTTCTGTATAGGGCCCTTGATTGGAAGACCTCCAAACAGAGGGCCTGGGCCAGGAATTCAAGTATATACAAGGGAATGTGTCACTAAGAGCCCTGAGTTCTGAGACTACAATGCATTGACTGTGTACCAGGTCTGGTGTGGGCAGAGCTGTTTTCCCTTGGGAACCTCCTCAGATGAAGCCTTTGCACATGCCTATGGTTGAACCTGAGAAGTCAGACATAGGATTTTGGCCTGGAGTCAGACAACTCAGGTCTGTCTATGTGAATGATAGTAGAGATAGGACATTAGGCAACTAAGCTGGAACTTTCAAAATGAACATAGGCCTTTAGTGTAACATGTTGAATAGATCATGGCAGGGAGTAAGTTGGTGTGTAGGGGAGTATTTTGTCTCAATATTCTGGTCAGTGAAAATCCCCATGGGGCAAATGTAGAAATCCCAGTGAGGAAGAAACAGCTCCCCACTGAGTGACTGAGTGGGATATTTCTCATCACATAAGGAGAACTGTTAAAGCACAATTAACACTTAAGAAAGTTAATGTAATATTTAACTTGAAAGATATTGAGCAAGAACATATCCATTATACAGCTATATAAGGGTATCACTATTAGGGTTACATTCATCAGAAATTTACAGCCTAACACTGACTGCAAACGAAGACATTTACTGAACAACATGTCAGAGTACAGGTGACTCCAGGTTCTGTATAAATCATCTGGCTATGCTTTCAAGGCCCCAGGCTCCATTTTGTGATGTCTACAGTGTAGGCTCTTTGTTCTTATGTTAAATGCTTCATGATCAATGGATCAAAGTTGGTGTTCTAGACACAACATCAAATCAGGCAGAAGGGAAATGGGCAGAGTACATAGCCTCCATTCTTGTTTGACCCTTTAAAAAGAGGCAATAATTTTCCAACAAGCTACCTCTGATGACCTCTGCTTAAATGCCATTAACCTAATCTGAGTCATAAAACACCTGCAAAGTAGACTGGAAGCTGAGTAGCTCTCTTTCAAGCCACAGCAAAGAGAAACACAAGAAAAGCAGAAATATGGATTACATGTGCAGTTAACAAAATAAGACTGTACTGTATGACAATTGCAAAATACCTAAACTATACTACACATATTAACAACTATTTGAAAATCTATAATTCTATTTAATCCTTCAATACTAATGGCAGAGGTCTGATTTATTCTTCAATGTTGACACATATTTAGCCTTGAAAAAAATCAGTATTATAGTAAGTTCAAAAACAATGACTGAAAATTATATTTTAGTATTAACATTGTATCTCCTTCATATAGGAAAGTAGGGTGCTAAAAATTCTGGAAGAATTCTTGAAAAAATAAAATCTTAAAAATCAATAATTATCTGGTATATCTTACTAATATAGTTGAAGTGAAGTGAAAGTTGCTCAGTCATATCTGACTCTTTGTGACCCCATGGACTGTACAGTTCATGGAATTCTCCAGGACAGAATTCTGGAGTGGGCAGCCTTTCTCTTTTCCAGGGGATCTTCCAAACCCAGAGATCAAACCAAGGTCTCCCATATTGCAGGCAGAGTCTTTACCAGCTGAGCCACAAGGGAAACCCAAGAATACTGAAGTGGGTAGCCTATATCTTCTCCAGCGGATATTCCTGATCCAGGAATTGAACTGGGTTATCCTGCATTGCAGATGTATTCTTTACCAACTGAGCTATCAGGGAAAGACAGCATATTAAAAAGCAGAGACATCACTTTGCCGACAAAGGTCTATCTAGTCAAAGCTATACTTTTTTTCAGTAGTCATGTATGTATGTGAGAGTTGGACCATAAAGAAGGCTAAATGCTGAAAAATTGATGCTTTTGAACTGTAGTGTGGGAGAAGACTCTTGAGAGTCCCTTGGACTGCAAGGAGATCCAACCAGTCCATCCTAAAGGAAAGCAGTCCTGAATATTCATTGGAAGGACTAATGTTGAAGCTGAAGCTCCAGTCATTTGGGCACTTGATATGAAGAGCTGACTCAGTGGAAAAGACCCTGATGCTGAAAAAGACTGAAAGCAGGAGGAGAAGGATGTGACAGAGAATGAGATGGTTTGATGGCATCACCAACTCGATGGACTTGAGTTTGAGCAAGCTCCAGGAGATAGTGAAGGAAAGGGAACTCTGGTCTGCTGGAGTCCATGAGGCCACAAAGAGTTGGACACTACTGAGCAACAAAACAAAACCAGAGATCAAATTGCCAAAATCTGCTGGATCATCGAAAAAAAAAGAGAGTTCCAGAAAAACATCTATTTCTGCTTTATTGACTATGCCAAAGCCTTTGACTGTGTGGATCACAATAAACTGTGGAAAATTCTGAAAGAGATGGGAATACCAGACCACCTGACCTGCCTCTTGAGAAATCTATCTGCAGGTCAGGAAGCAACAGTTAGAACTGGACATGGAAAAACAGACTGGTTCCAAATAGGAAAAGGAGTACGTCAAGGCTGTATATTGTCACATTAATTATTTAACCTATATGCAGAGTACATCATGAGAAACACTGGGCTGGAGGAAGCACAAGCTGGAATTGAGATTGCCAGGAGAAATATCAATAACCTCAGATATGCAGATGACACCACCCTTGTGGCAGAAAGTGAAGAAGAACTAAAAAGCCTCTTGATGAAAGTGAAAGAGGAGAGTGAAAAAGTTGGCTTAAAGCTCAACATTCAGAAAAC
>NW_011495048.1:5125406-5148779 GCF_000754665.1 Bison bison bison | reverse complement strand
GTTCAGTTGGAGAAGACTCTTGAGAGTCCTTTGGACTGCAAGGAGATCCAACCAGTCCATCCTAAAGGAGACCAGTCCTGGGTGTTCATTGGAAGGACTGATGCTGAAGCTGAAACTCCAATAATTTGGCCACTTCATGTGAGGAGTTGACTCATCGGAAAAGACTCTGATGCTGGGAGGGATTGGGGGCAGGCGGAGAAGGGGACAACAGAGGATGATATGGCTGGATGGCATCACTGACTCGATGGACATAAGTTTGGGTAAACTCTGGGAGTTGGTGATGGACAGGCCTGGCGTACTGTGATTCATGGGGTCGCAAAGAGTCGGACACACCTGAGTGACTGAACGGAACTGAACTGAGCAACCAATGTTAATCAGGTAAGAACAATTCTCCAGACAGACTACTTGACCAGGGATCAAACCTGGGTCTCCTGCATTGCAGGCAGATTCTTTACAGTCTGAGCCACCAGGGAAGCCAACATGTGATGCTAATCCAAGTAAAAAATCTTTGGTAAAGAACTAGAATGAATAAAACACAGACCTGGAATTAAGCAAATGTTAGTTTACATCCTGACAGCAGGTCATTTGTAACAGTAATAGTTTCAGTAAATACTGAATGACAGTAAATATAATGTGATTAAAAACTAGCACCAAATATTTTATCAAGTTAATTTTTGTTTTGAGTCAAAAGTTCAAACCATTTGCTAACTGACTTAGGGAGGAATTTGAGTATAACGTGTTATTTATTCACATTCAATTAATGTAATAAAGATTTGTTTTATTTGGAATGCCATTGCCTGTGCAGTTAATCCATAAAATTAGAACTTTGATTAGACACATACATGATAATAGGACAAAATATTAAATAAGAAGTATCTAAATATAGACTCTTTATTGCACAAAACTGTGCTGTTCTACAAAGCATAAATCCATACATATTTGTAGGCTTGTATGCCTTTAGGTAAAATATACATGTAGTTAAAAAATATAGTCCTAGGAACTTAGTTTTAGAATTATTTCTAATTAAGTTGCTGATATTACATGTTAGAGGTAAAATGTGTTTCCCTGAAGCTCTTCCCATTTTTCTACTTATGGTCATGGAGGCTGACAGATTTTATATTTATGGTGTCTCCCATAAGATAACGTCTTCACCTCCAGGGAGCACAATTGATACTTTTATTTTGTCTCTCTCAGCTCTTCAAAGCTTTCCACATGCTTTGTGTTATTATAACTTAGTAATTGATTTGGTATAGCAAGATAGATTTCATCTTAGAATGATCAGGCAAGGAATGTCGGTCAGCATGTTCTGGCAGCAACTGACAAAAAATTGTTTTTACAGCGTGAGTGAACACAAAGGCAAACCTTGGACAAAATTCTGAGATGTATAACATTGGCTGGATGAAACCATCTATTTATCATTTTTCTTTCATCCTCCCTACATTTTACTAACAAATTATTCTCTTTTCTTTTGTCTTATTAAATGGTTTATTAGAAAATAGTAGGATAAAAAGCTCAATTGCAAATGGAAAAGAAATCCTAAAGACATCAGGACTTTTGCCTTCTGTATAACATCACCTTTATACATCAATCTAATTTTTAGAGTAAACAAAAAGTTCATGTTTTTAGATACTGAGTTCTATGTCTAACTCTGTTGCTTATTAAAGTGACTTGAATGTATTCACTTGTCCTCGTAGAAGTTTTTCAACTAGAAAATGAATTGAATCCTAATACACAGAACTGCTGGAAGTGGCTCTAGAAAGCCCTGGAGCTCTCTGTGAAGACTCATGGAACTGTTATGAAAGAAAAGTAGGGGCTTTTTATTAAATATAATTTCAGAACACAGTGGTATCCACCTCAAAATTGAACCTGGGGCTCTGTAATTTTAAATTCTATTATATTGAAAATCACATTTCCCTCCAGGACTTCAGTGATCCCTAGACTAAATTTAGGCAAGTTTAAGATACTTGGGACTTCCAAGTTTCCCAATAGAAACTAAGTTGATTACTTACTCAGATGATCATGAAACAAGAAAGTAGATTTTTTTTCTTTCACAGCTGTCACAAATTTTACATTTTTAATTAAGCCTATATTAACATTTAGCTTTACTCCCTGTAAATATAATATCTATCTATATTGTACTTTCCTTCTTGAAGGCTATAAACAGGGTAATTTATTTTTTTAATGGTTGAAAATGGATAAAAGGCTAGAAACAACAAGAAAAAGACAACAGGCTAATGTTTTAAACTTATTGACGTATCTCATGGATCTGGTGAAAAAGCAGAGAGGAGAATATTTAAGGTCTTCCAAAAGACAGAGAGAGATTCCCTGGTGGCTAGATGGTAAAGAATCTGCCTGCTATGCAGGAGAACTGGGTTTGATCTCTGGGTCAGGGAAGATCCCCTGGAGAAGGGAATGGCTACCCACTCCAGTGTTCTTGCCTAGAAAATTCCATGGGAGAGGAGCCTGGTGGGTTACAGCCATGGGGTGGTAAAGAGTCAGATACAACTGAGCAATTAACACTTCTACTTCACTTGCAAGTGGAGAGAGAAGGTTTGGGTTTAGAGACAATAAGATAAATTCAGCATAAACATGAGACTTTAGGTAACAATTGGATTTTCAAAAGTAAGTGCAAGCATATTTTTGCCAGGAAGTGACATTATGCTACTCTCCGTATCCATTCTTAATATTTTACCAACAGAGGGTTGTGAGCTCTCTTTAATGCGGTTGAGAGGAGTGTTTGTAAAACATAAAAGTGCTTTGAATGCATGACTTCATTTGCATGTTTATAGCTACATTGACAATATTGACCTCATCTCTTGGTAATGGAACCTCATTTTCCAACCTGTAAAATTAAAATCTAAGTTTAGGGCAATACTAATGTTTAGTTTCACGATAAAAACCTCTGATTTCTATCACTTAAAATGTAACATAAAATTTTATTAGCAAGCTCTCTCCAATGCTCTAAGATAAAACTGGAAATAATTTTCTGTTTATGAATTTCACTTGGACATTTTTGTAGAGTATATGAAGACGTTAAAAGCTAATTTTCACTTTCTTTGCCTATATTTGTCTTTCTTTTCTTTATTCTAGAAATAGAAAAATAGAAACTGCTAAGTCTTTCTAGTATCACCGACTCAATGGACATGAATTTGAGCAAACTCCAGATGATAGTGGACAGAGGAGTCTACTGTGCTACAGTCCATGACGTTGCAGAGAATTGCACACAACTTAGCAAATGAACGACAAAGTCTATCTGTATGTCAGGACACTAGAAAGTATTTATCCAAAATGCAGAAGCAGTTCCTGATCCTGACTTAACAGCTTCAGTTAGGTGCAATGAGTCCAACTCAAGACTGTGACAGATTGTGTACAGTCTCTTTGTGGAGATAAAACAAGGAACTAATAGTTCTAAAGGTAACAGAATGTGCATAAGCCCATCACCAGTTGACTATCAGCCATTTTACTTATATTAGAAGCAAGATAAAATTTCTTTGCACACTTTGTAGCTTGTCATTTAGAAATTAAAAAGACACGATAAGAACATTTTCTAGTTAAAAAAAAAAAAAAAAAGATAGTGCATGTGTTTTGCCTTTAAGTAACAAAGCAATTGCCATTCCAAAATAAAATAGCACTTGGCTATCAGCCCAAATGAATTTTCCCCCAGATTCTTACTAACAAGAAATCAATGTGCTTGGTTTTTTTGTTTTTGTATGTAATTGTAGTAATTGCTATTAACCAAGGTAAAGTGTATATGCCTTTTCTTGAAAGCTTGTACCTTGAGAAATCCATGATGTTATAGTGTTGTCTTATAAACCCCAAGAGGTTTGTTTAAAAAAAAAAATCATAACCAACAAATAAAACAACCAATTTACCCAGATAATTTTCCTCATTTATCAGATCAACACGCATATATCAAAGTTGTGAGAAAATAAACACTCTTGGTCCCATCACTTCATGGAAAAGAGATGGGGAAAAAAAATGGAAACAGTGAGAGACTTTATTTTTTGGTTCAAAAATCATTGCAGATGGTGACTGCAGCTATGAAGTTAAAAAACACTTGCTCCTTGGAAGAAAAGTTATGACCAACCTAGACAGCATATTAAAAAGCAGAGACATTACTATGCCAACAAAGGTCTGTCTAGTCAAGGCTATGGATTTTCAAGTAGTCATATATGGATGTGAGAGTTGAACTATAAAGAAAGCTGTGTGTTAAAGAATTAATGCTTTTGAACTGTGGTTTTGGAGGAGCCTCTTGAGAGTCCCTTGGACTGCAAGGAAATCCAACCAGTCCATCCTAAAGGAGATCGGTCCTGAATAGTCACTGGAAGGACTGATGCTAAAGATGAAACTCCAATACTTTGGCCACCTGATGTGAAGAACTGACTCATTGTAAAAACCTTGATGCTGGGAAAGATTGAGGGCAGGAAGAGAAGGGGATGACTGAGGATGAGATAGTTGGATGACATCACTGACTCAATGGACATGAGTTTGAGCAAGCTCCAGGATTTGGTGATGGACAGGGAAACCTGGCATGCTGCAGTCCAAATATCGCAAAGAGTTGGACATGACTGAGAGACTGAACTGAATTGATCTCAACCCAGTGCTCTGTGATGACATAGAGGGTGGGATGTGGGAGGTGGGTGGGAGTTTCAAGAGGCAGGAGATATATGTATACTTACGGTTGATTCACATTATATGACAGAAAGCAACACACATTGTGAAGCAATTTTTCTTGTTGTTTAGTTGCTAAGTCATGCCTAACTCTTTTGCAACGGCATGAACTATAGCCCACCAGGCTCCTGTATTCCTGTATCCATAGGATTTTCCAGGCAAGAATACTGGAGCATGTGAACACATGCTGAAGAATATATGAATATATGCACAAGAATATATGCTTTCTGTTATTCAATCACAAGAGTAAAACATCAACTAACTGTGCAGCATTCTTACAACAGTGTTTAAGCTGAAACGAACAATGAAAATTCAATCATAGAATTCCAAGCTGTTGAATATTTTATAAACTTATAGGTAATTGGCCTATATTCTTTTAAAAGTTGAAGAAACTACTCAAGAATGAAAAGAGATTAAAACATACTAAGGATTCCCTGGTGGCTCAGATGGTAAAGTGGTGGCTCAGATAGTAAAGAGTCTGCCTACAATGCGGGAGACTTGAGTTTGATCCCTGGGTTGGGAAAATTCCCCTGGAGAAGGAAATGGCAACCCACTCCAGTATGCTTGACTGGAAAATCCCATAGACGGAGGAGCCTGGCAGGGTACAGTCCCTGACCGACTGTAGAGTCAGACAAGATTGAGTGACCTCACTTTCACTTTCAAAGAAATAAAACACCAAAGTGCATCATATTGCTTGCTTGCTTGGTGCTTAATTATTGCAAGGGCATTTTTGGACAATTGAAAAATTTTAATATTTCTATATCAGAAACTTTTCTGAAATAAGCAATCTTTAAAAATGTCTAGTGGAAGAAATAAGAGCCTGTATTCATTATCAAGATATACCAAGATATAAAGCTGATGATTGTCAGTTTGCTAAAAGATTGCATATGCCCAGATTAAAATTAGGCTATATTATATCATAGAATTTACAACCCTAAAGGGATTTTTATTTTGAACACACACACACACAACACACATTGAAAAATTTATCTGAAGATTAGCTTAAATAGTGTTATTGTATCAGTATTCAAATTTTCATTTTCTGAGTAAAAGAAAATGCTTACAAATAGCATAAACTCCCCCCACAAAAAAAGTAGGGGCTATTTATTTGCAAGATGCTGAAATTCAAGTTTGAACATCAATGTCTTGGGATAACCTGAAAATGGAGGAACTCCAAGCAACCCAAGAACCAGGAGCTTATGGGCTTTCCTTCTTTAAAGGTTAAAATTAAAAAGACTCAAATTTTCAGGCACAATAATATAATATTTGAATCATCCTTTGGAAACATAGCAAGGAAACAATGATAGTTTTAAGCAAACAAAAATTTCAATTATTTTTTAAAATGACAATAGAAATATTACATCAAACAAAATTAGGTGAAAACTGCCAAGTCATTTGAAATTGGCCAAGTACCCCATATGTGTGCATGAGCGTGTGCTAAGTCATTTCAGTCATGTCTGATTCGGTGCAATCCTATAGACTAGAGCTCGGCAGGCTCCTTTGTCCATGGGAATCTCCATGTTAGAATACTGGAGTTGGTTGCCATGCCCTCCTCCTGGGTATCTTCCCTACTGTGTTTCCTGCATCTCCTGTGTTGTAGGTGCCTTCTTCACCACTGAGCCACTGGGGAAACCCCTAACATCCCATAGAGGAAGTTACAAAAAAGAAATGCAAGAGAGTTGAAAGAAAAGGAGTGATCACTTAGAAAATGCCAGCAAAATTCCACTTTTTAAAGGGAAAGGAACCATATTGTAAAACAGAATCAGTATATCATATATGCAAGATGGCTATTGGAATTGGGGTGAGAAATATCTATTAAATTCTACTGAAAATGTAGGAGAAATAGAAATGCCTATAGGATCCCACCAGTTATTAGTATTTGTAGGAAGCAGTTATCTCCATGTCATCAAAGAAAAAAAAAAATAAACTGTAAAATGTACTCTGGACATATTCTAGACCTACTCAGAAAGTAATATTTGCTGTATAAAACACATTCAGTAAAATCCTGTAGCATAGTATCAGCAATAAAACACATGTAAGAGGATACTCTACAAAAATAAATATGTAACTTACAAATACATAAAAATCAATCATCAGAACTATGTGATATCACAAATCTAATACACTTTTGAACAACTATTCCATAATAAATTAAATCAGTAGTAATAAATTGCTTTACAAACCAGTCACAGTAAAACAATGAAATATATATGAATTGGTAGAGTTCAATAAAGAAGTAAAACAATCAACAAAACAGCATGGGAATGAAAATTAAAATAGAAGGAAAGAATAGACACAGTGAAAGAAACAATTAAGAGACATGATGTATAGAAACTAGCAAAGCAAAGTAAAACAAAAAGAACCACTTTAAAAGGACCAAAGAAATAAAGATAGATGCAACAGATGTGCAAAGTAGATTAAATAAATATGTAGATATGTCTATATGTGCCTAATTAGAGTACATGGAGAAGAGAGCTTAAACAATAAAAAATAACTATATCGGGTATATAATTTGAGAATACTTTCAATAAATTAAAAAAACTACAGATATGCAGACAGCATATGTAAAATATAACAGATACAGAAGAGTCAATACCACAATGTAATTTAGTAAAATATTTAGCTTTCAAATATAAATATTTCTTCTATGGCCAGGATAAAAACATCAAGTAACTTATAAGAGAAGAAAGAAAGCTTGCCTTAGACTGACTCACAGCAAAATTCAGTGTCACGAAAGACATATAGCAACACCTAAAAGCACTCATAGGAAGACATTCTGAATGAAGAATTTTATATTTAGTCAATTCATATTAGCTTTAAGAATGAAACCTATGGAAAAGTAAGTTTGAACATATATAGATTTTAGAATATTTTTTTTTTCCTTGAGACCATCTTAAGCATGCTGAGAATTCACCTGGAGTACTATGACAAAGGAGCTGGCAACAACTAAAAATCTTAGCCTTTAATTAAACCAAATAGTAGTACTAAGATTACAAAATACAATGCCTTAATAACAGGGAAAAAAATTCTGAAAACTGGGAGATAAAAGAAAACTGGAGGTAAAGGTAATTTAATTTTACTTGATATCTTGTATCTGTGAATTGAAGGACATCATTAATAATATGCAGATAAATAAATAAAATAAATGCAATAATAAAGCAGATAGTTTTCAAAAATATTCCATGTGTTCATAAAAAAGAATAGGCCTTATGAAGTTGTTCAGTGAAGTTCTCCATGTATATTCAGCAAATAAAGTTCATTAATCATGTTGCTCAACCTTTACATAACCTTACAGAGTTTTTGTGCTTGTGTTTTCTGTTTCTTTGATATGCTTCTGGGAGACATATAGGTAAAATCTTCCATTTCATTCCTTTGCATGTGGAAATCCAGCTATCCTTCTGCAAATTTTGAAAAGACTTATTTCTCTGTGAATGATCTTGGAACCCTTATTGAAGATCAGTTAGTAACAGATGTTTGTACTTATTTCTGGACTCTCAACTATATTGCAACTAGAAAGTCTAAGCACTGCAGCTTCATTTTTGTTTTTTCAGGATAGTTTTGAATATGTAGGGCTCTTGCAAATCCATGTGAATTTGAGAACTGGCATTTCCATTTTGAGAAAAAAAGTTTTGGAATTTTTATATGAAATATACTAAATTTATAACTCCCTGGTGGGATTCCCTGGTGGCTCAGACGGTAAAGCATCTGCCCGCAATGGGGGAGACCTGGGTTCGATCTCTGGGTCAGGAAGATCCCCTGGAGAAGGAAATGGCAACCCACTCCAGTATTTTTGCCTAGAAAGTCCCATGGATGGAAGAGCCTGGTGGGCTACAGTCCATGGGGTCACAAAGAGTCAGACACGACTGAGCAACTTAATGTATACTAAATTTATAGATCATTTTTGGTGATATTGACATCTTAGAAATATTTTTTACAACCCATAGGCATTTGATGTTTTTCCATTTATTTAAGTTGTCTTTATTTCAACAAGGTTTTGTAGTTTTCAGTGCACAAGTCTTTCACTTCCTTAGTTAAATCTATCCATATATATTTTATTGGGCTTCCCTATTGGTTCAGAAGGTAAAAAATCTGCCTGCAATGTGGGAGACCAGGGTCGGATTCCTGGGTTGGGAAGATCCCCTGGAGGAGGACATGGCAACCCACTCCAGTATTCTTGCCTGGAGAATTCCCAAGGACAGAGGAGCCTGGCAGGCTACAGTCCCTGAGGTCACAAAGAGTTGGACACATCTGAGTGACTAAGTACACACAGCACACATGTATTTCATTATTTTGACTGCTACTATTTATAAAATTATTTTCTTAATTTTCTCTTGAGATTGTCCATTACTGTTATAGAAACAAAATGATTTTTGTGTTAAATTGTATATACTTTCATTTTTCCTTCTTTAATTTATAATTTAGGTATTAAGTAACTAGTCAATCCTAAAGGAATTAATCCTGAATATTCATCAGAAAGACTGATGCTGAAGCTGAAGCTCCAATACTTTGGCCACCTGATGCAAAGAACTAATTCATTGGAAAAAACCCTGATGCTGAGAAAGACTGAAAGAAGGAGAAGGGGACGACAAAGGACAGATGAAATGGTTGGATGGCCTCACCGACTCAATGGACATGAGTTTGAGCAAGCTCTGGAAGTCAGTGATGGACAGGGAAACCTGGCATGCTGCAGTCCATGGGGTCACAAAGAGCAAATGAACTGAACTGACTTATTTAAGAGATAGCAGTTCAACCTTAAATTTAATCTTAGGTGATATTTTCCATTTCTTCTGGAATACCTTCAAATATTTAATTCTACTTACCACTTCCTGAGTTATATCTGGTACTATTTTATACATAATTTATTAAGACAATTATGATTTTTAGTATTTCCTTCAGTGTGGTTCTGCTGGTTACAAGTTACTTCATTTTTTAAATTTATGGAAAATATTTTTATTCAGCCTTAATTACTGGGGAATATTTTTGTTAAGTACAGTGTTGTACACTGACAGTTATATTCTTTAGACACATAAAATACATTATTATACTTTCTTCCAGTATTCATCAATCATTTAGAGAGATTAGTTCTCAATTAATTTGTTTCCGCTGTTGCTACTTTTTTTTTAAATTTTGAACAGTTTTATTGAGGTATGATTAACAAATCATATATATGATTAACAAATCATTTGTTTTTTAAGGTGTAGGATGGTTGGTGGTCATTTAGTCACTAAGTCGTGTCTGACTCATGCTACCCCATGAACTGTAGCCCACCAGGCTCCTCTGGCCATGGGATTTCCCAAGCAAGAATACTAGAGTGGGTTGCCATTTCCCTCTCCAGGGGCAATGAGGGTAGGCCTAACCAAAAATGATTCAAGCTGATCTCTAAACTTCACCTCAGACACACTCCAATGCGACTGAGGAGAGCTTACAGATATGCTACAAAATAACCACAGATTCTTTTCAACTCTGGAGCATGTTCCCTCAGTGCACAGTGGATGCAAACTACCTACACAGGCTCCTCCAACTCCAACACAGGCACCTTGGAGGCACAGCTGTGTCCTCAAGTCAGCTTAGGTAGCTGGGAGCCTAATAAGGGTTCATAAGTATTGTATGTTGAGTCCTGCCCCAAGGCCACAGGTGCAAGTGCCTTTTACCAAGGCCACAGAAGCAGAGCCCAGAACCAAGGTCACTTCCGAAGGTAATTGAGCCCCTTTGTAATGATTGCCAAAAGCCACCTGTTCATTACTGACAAGCTTCCAAATTTCAAATTAGGCAAAGATGCCCACTCCAACAATAAGCCACGTATCTCACCCCAAACAATCACCCATTGTCAACCTTCCAGCAGGATATTTTTTTTTTTTTGTCTTGAGATTATAAAATTGGCTATTAACTCATGAAAACTATCAACTCTCCCTGGTCTGTCAGGAGGTCGGCTGGCCCACTGTACTCATAGTGCCCACATTATCTTATCTCTGCTTTTTGCTCTTAATAAACTTACTCCCTTCTGAAATGCCCTGTGTCTGAAAATTCTTTTCCAATTCACACTTGGACTGCCTCAACACTCTATACATACATATATCTGATTATAGCAGACTGAATTATGGGGAAAACATGCACAATAGAGCCTGTTGTAATGTAACTTGCAACTGTCATATAAAACTGTCAGTCCACATGCCTGCCTAGGTGAACATGTGAAATCCCTGTCCTGAAAACTCCATACTTCATCATTCTGGTGCCAAAGCCTCTCTTGGTTTCGCCCACCTCTTCCTTGAGGTGTTCTTTCTATTCTTCATTAAACTTGTTTTTGCCATGGGTAAGACCTCTGATTCTTCTGTGTTTCCTTATTAAAAGTAGGAAGGGTGGAGAAGCATTCAGTTTGGGACCCACCTTCTTAGCAAGTGACACAAAAAGGATGGAGAATTGCAAGTTCAGAGGTCCTCCATTGGGTGTGAGGGCTTCAAGTCATAAATCTGACACCACAGTCCTGAAAGACAAGTTTCCTTAGCTGCTTTGCAAACCAGTGGACTTACCAGAGGGTTGTAATAAACCAGATTCCACTTGTGAAGAGCTGCATATATACTTGTTTATTCTCAGGAATAAGGAAGAACAAACAGACTGAAAACACTCTGAGTTCTATTACCAGCTTCCCAAGAATATCACAGTACACACTCATGCCCAGAAAGGGGGTCAGCTCCAGTCCCTTTTGCTTGGGAGCTATCCACTAAGGTAAACACTGACATTGCCAAGGAGATTGTATATAAATACTTAGAGAAAATGAAGCCAGCCTGGACTTGACCTTACCTCTCAAGAGGGCAAAGGCAGGCATTGCCAGAGTGCATGCAAAGGTGGTCAATTAAAAGCTGCTTGGAGCTCTGACGGACTTACCCTTACTATCCCAGCATGCACTCCAACCCTCACCAAATGCCCACTCCACCCTTTCTTGTACAAACACTGCTTTTCATTGAGGTGGAGATGCCACTGATGAGGAGAATGTATGTACACTGTAGGAACAAGTCTGGTTTGGATGCTTCCATGTTTCTGAACAAGGTGAGGTTAACCATTGCCAGTGAGCACTTGGAGGCACTTGATTAGGAGCTGCCAGGGGCTCTGACTAGATTGCTGAGACTGTCCCAGTGAACCTCAGAACTGCACCTGGTATCTGTGCCAGTTCCTCTAGCTCTTGTGCTGCTTTCCACTAGGGTAGAGGGGCCATTGCTGGAGCAGAGTACACACTTAGAGGTCAACTTGGATCTGACAAGTTGGTCCAAGTTGTCTTGGACCTTTGAAAGTTGTCAAAGCACCTTTGGCTTCTGATCAACTACTTTGGTCTTAACCTTGCCCCCTACAGAGCTGTGGTCATCAATAAGTAGATAAAAAGAAGACCTGGCTCATAACTAACACTGGTTCTAGTTCCTCCACCCCCAATCTTACTTCCCACCAAGGTAGTTGCAATCACAAACTTAGAGAAGACTTGACTCATGTTCACTTCAGATCCAGTTCTCTCACCAAAGTCACTGGGCACAAACAATGGGTACATGGAGATACATCTGTAAAAGGACATCCCTTCAAGGGCAGAATAGGTAACTGTTCTACCTAAATTCATAGAGACAGAGAGAGTTAAACAAAATTAGAAAAAAAAGGAGTTGGCTTAAAATGAAAAGACTAGGGAAAAATTTTAAAAAAAATCATAGTGAAACATAGAGATAATTTATCAGATAGCTCAAAGCATTAATAAAAATAATGCTAACTGAACTTGGAAAAGAATAGATGAACACAATAAGAATTTTAATAAGGAACAAGCAAATGTAAACTAGAACCAGCAAAGATAAAAAATAAAATAACTGAAATGAAAATGCACTAGAAGGTATTGATAGCTTATGGTGAACAATGTCAAATTTGTGAAATCCAAAGATTTAGCTTCAGGATCAGGGATTAGGCTTAATAACTCAGAGTTTTGTGTGGCAGTTTTATTACAGTGCAAAAGGACAGAGAAATCTTCTGACATAGACATCAGAAGGCAGACTGAGAGCACCGCCTCCACCTTGCTAGTCTTATCAAGGCCTTATTTTACCAGACTCACTCCCATAACACACATCTTAAATTAACAAAATCAGTCAGAAGGTTCCTATTAAGAAAGAGAAACATGTCCTCAAGCAAGATACATTGTTGTTATATAATCATTAGTACAAAGCTTAAAGAAAAACATACCCTTGAGCTATTAGCTCTGGACTTAGAGAAAAAAAAAAAAAAAGTTAATAAAGTCACTACTGAAAAGTTCCTAAAGCTGAAAATGAAAAAGAAAAGAATCTTATACAAGGGAACCCCATCATAAGACTATCAGCTCATTTTTCCCCTTCAAAAATCTTCACAAGACAGAAGTGGGTGTCAGGATATATTTCAAATACTGAAATAAAAGAAATAGAAATAGATTAAAAAAAATCTACCACTTGATTCTCTACACTGAAAACTTACCATGCTAATTAAAGGAGATAAAGAGTATTTCTCATAACAGTGAAAACTAGGAGTCTAATACGAAACAGACCCTAATGAAACATTAGAGGATCTTCTCTAAGTGGAAATGAAAATGCTGCAAGAAGTAACAATTATACAATAATAGAAATCCTACCACTAAAGGTAAATATATAGTTAGGGTTGTGGATCAGGCATTAAATAAACTAATATGAAGATTCAGTTCAGTTCAGTCGCTTAGTCATGTCAGACTCTTTGCAACCCCATGAACCACAGCATGCCAGTCCTCCCTATCCATCACCAACTCCCAGAGTCCACCCAAACCCATTTCCATCGAGTCAGTGATGCCATCCAACCATCTCATCCACTGTCGTCCCCTTCTTATCCTGCCCTCAATCTTTCCCAGCATCAGGGTCTTTTCCAATGAGTCAGCTCTTCGCATCAAAGTATTGGGCCAAAGTATTGGGATTTCAGCTTCAACATCAGTCCTTCCAATGAACACTCAGGACTGATCTCCTTTAGGATAGACTGATTAAATCTCCTTGCAGTCCAAGGGACTCTCAAGAGTCTTCTCCAACACCACACTTCAAAAGCATCAATTCTTCAGCACTCAGCTTTCTTTACAGTCCAGCTCTCATCCATACATGACCACTGGAAAAACCATAGCCTTGACTAGACAGACCTTTGTTCTCAAAGTAAGGTCTCTGCTTTTGAATATGCTGTCTAGGTTGGTCATAACTTCCCTTCCAAGGAGTAAGCATCTTTTAATTTCATTGCTACAATCACCATCTGCACTGATTTTGGAGCCCAGAAAAATAAAGTCAGCCATTGTTTCCACTATTTCCCCATCTATTTGCCATGAGGTGATGGGACCAGATGCCATGATCTTAGTTTTCTGAATGTTGAGCTTTCAGCCAACTTTTTCACTCTCCACTTTCACTTTCATCAAGAGGCTTTTGAATTCCTCTTCACTTTCTGCCATAAGGGTGGTGTCATCTGCATATCTGAGGTGATTGATATTTCTCCTGGCAATCTTGATTCCAGCTTGTGCTTCCAGCATTTCTCATGATGTACTCTCCATATAAGTTAAATAAGCAGGGTTTTAATATACAGCCTTGACGTACTCCTTTTCCTATTTGGAACCAGTCTGTTGTTCCATGTCCAGTTCTAACTGTAGCTTCCTGACCTGCATACTGGTTTCTCAATAGGCAGGTCGGGTGGTCTGGTATTCCCATCTCTTTCAGAATTTTCCACAGCTTATTGTGATCCACACAGTCAAAGGCTTTGGCATAGTCAATAAAGGAGAAATAGATGTTTTTTCTGGAACTCTCTTTCTTTTCCCATGATCCAGAGGAATTTGGCAATTTGATCTCTGATTCCTCTGCCTTTCCTAAAACCAGCTTGAAGAGCTGGAAGTTCACAGTTAACGTATTGCTGGAGCCTGGCTTGGAGAATTTTAAGCATTACTTTACTAGCATTTGAGATGAGTGCAATTTTGTGGTAGTTTAAGCATTCTTTGGCATTGCCTTTCTTTGGGATTAGAGTGAAAAATGACCTTTTCCAAAAAGTTAATAAATGTAATATTTATTGAATTTCAAATAACAAGTAAGAGATAGACATAAAAACATAAACTATAACATGAAAAACATAAAAGGTGACAAAATGGGGTGAAAAAATTGTAGATCTTTAAGAACGTGTTGAATTTAAGTGATTATCACTTTAAAACTAATATATAAACTAATCGGTCTACATATATGAAAGCCATGATAACCACAGATGACCAACCTATGGTAGACACACACCAATTAGAAAGAAACACAAGCATATCACCAAAGAACATCATCAAACTACATGGGAATAAACTAAAACAAGAAGCAAAAAAACTACAGAAACATAGAAAACAAGTAATGAAATGCCAATACGTACACTCCTACAAGAAATCACATTAAATGTCAAAGGACTGTTGTTATTCAGTCACTAAGGTATGTCTGACTCTTTGAGATTGCATGAACAGCAGCAGCCAGGCTTCCCTGTACTTCACCATCTCCTGGAGTTTGCTTAAACTCGTCCATTAAGTCAGTGATGCCATCCAACTATTTCATCCTTTGTCGTTCTTCTCCTTTTTTTCTTCAATCTTTCTCAGTATCAGGGTCTTTTCCAGTGAGTCAGCTCTTTTCATCAGGTGGCCAACATACTGAAGCTTCAGCTTCAGTATCAATCCTTCCAATGAATATTCAGTGTTGATTTTCTTTTAGACTGATGAGTGGTTTTATCTCCTTGTTGTTGAAAGGACTCTAAAGAGTCTTCTCCAGCACCACAATTCAAAAGCATCAATTTTTCAGTGTTCAGTCTTCTCTATGGTCCAACTCTCACATCTGTACATGACTACTGGAAAAACCATAGGTTTGACTATACGGATATTTGTTTGCAAAGTGATGACTCTGCTTTTTAATATGTTGTCTAGATTTGTCATAGTTTTTCTTCCAAGGATCAACTGTCTTTTAATTTCATGGCTGCAGTCCATCCATAGTGATTTTAGAGTTCAAGAAAGTATTTTTCTATTTTCTCCCTATTTTCCATGAAGTGATGGGACTGAATTCCATGATCTTAGTTTTTTTAATGTTAAGGTATTTTTTTTCTGTGTTTGTGTGCACTTTGCCACAGATATATTTATTCTAACTCAACTAGTTACCAAGCAGTCAGAGAACTGATCAATAAGCATAAGAATGAAAGCTAACAAACACCCTGTGCTAGGATTTGGTCAGTTTTGCTTGGCTTTTAGTCATTGCTTGCTCCCAAGTGATGCATCAGAGAAATCCTTTGCTCACAGATGTTCTTTACCCTAAGCAGAACCATTATAGCTATAGTGACCTCATGGCATAAATGAAAGGGTCCAGTACATTCTGGAAAGATAGGGAGTTTAATGCTGCTGTTTGATGGCAGGCAAGGATAAGCCATGCTTTCAAATTGTGGTGCTATAGAAGACTCTTGAGAGTCCCTTGAACATCAAGATGATTAAATCAGTCAATCCTAAAGGAAATCAATCCTGAATATCCATTGGAAGGACTGATGCTAAAGCTCCAAAACTCTAGCCACTCATTGTAGAAGACCCTGATGCCAGGAAAGATTGAGGGCAGGAGGAGAAGGGGGTCACAGAGAATGAGATGGTTGGATGGCATTACCGACTCAATGGACATGAGTTTGAGCAAACTTCAGGAGATAGTGAAGGACAGGGAAGCCTGGAGTGCTGCAGTCCACAGGATTGCTAAGTTGGACATGACTTAGCAACTGAACAACAACAACCAAACTAACAGAGAGTAATTTTTAGAAAAAAAAAAAAAAGTTAAAATTAGCTTAAATGCATTCTTATCTTGATTATTTAAGAGATTATATAAAACATAAACATATATAAAAATTTTGGTAAATATTCTTAAATGTTTTCTGTGTCTATACTGAGAACATTTCATTTTAACTTAGGCATGTATATTTTCAAGGTGTATAAAGACATTTTCTTTAAGGATTATTATTTTGATTAAGAAAGAAGTGAAGTGAAAATTGCTCAACCATGTCCCACTCTTTGCAACCCCATAGACTGTAAAGCCCATGGAATTCTCCAGGCTAGAATACTGGAGTGGGTAGCCTTTCCCTTCTCCAGGGGATCTTCCCAACCCAGGGACCAAACCCCGGTCTCCCACATTGCAGGTGGATTCTTCACCACCTGAGCCACAAGGGAAGCCTATAACTATAATTTTGATTATAGTTCCATATCAAATCTGTTTTATAATAAACACATCGACAATTTTTTTAAGATGCTTACATTCAATGTATTTAAGACAGAATCATTTTAAGAAAGCTGTAAAACAACTGAGTTGAGAAACTTTCCAGATTGTATTATTTTTCTAGACTTTTACAGTTGTTTACATGCGTACAGTGGCAACACTTTTTTGAGCAATTTTTACTGAGTATTTCCCAAGCAGTCACTTTAACTTTCATATGATTTTCTTTCAAGCTCCATTAACTTACACACTTATCACCTGATATAGTAACGTGAGTACCTAGAATAAATATATTGTGTTAGACTGCTCAGACTGCCAAAATAAAATACTGTAGACTGAGTGGCCTAAACAATAGAAATTTATTTTCTCCTATTTCTAGAAGCTGAAATGTTCAAGATCAAGATATCAGCCTATTAAATTTCTGGTGACAGCTCTCTTCCTGACCTGCAGATAGTCACCTTTTCTCTGTGCACTCACAGTTCTTAGCATGTGTCCATGGAGGTTGGAAAAAAGGTTTTCTTCCTCTTCTTATAAGGTCACTGGTCCTTTAGATTAGAATTCCATTCTTATGATTTCATTTAATCCCAATTACCTCCTAAAAGCCCTGTTTCCAAATACAGTTACATCGGGTTTAGGACCTAAAAATATGAAATTTGAGGACTCACAAATTCACCTGGTAAAAGATGGTAAGCATAAGAGAACTTGTTAAAGCAGATGTACCAGGCCTGCTATGCAGGGGTTTTCTATCTAGATTCACAAGCATGCCAGGAGCTTTAGTTCTGAAGATTTTATAGGAAAGGGGTATACCCATTACTCCTGTAAGTAGATTATTTGAGTACCAATTATGAGTTCTACTATGTTTAATTATGAAAGTGAAAATAAATGTTGGAAGTAGTAAATCAAAACTAGGCATTTGTATTAGGTATGATTACACTACAAATACAAAACAGCATGCAATTGTAAAAGGTTTTAAAGAGGATGTTCTTGTGGCCTGACGTTGATCATGTCCTAGCCCTTGCCTCCTGCTCATTTCCAAATCTGTTTCCCCAGGCTTCCTGATGAGTCTGTGATTGATTCTCTTACACATCCCAATGATTTTGTTTTTCACTTAAGACAGCTAAAGGTATTTGTACTCTGGATAGCTGACTGACAGAAAAACTGTTAACATCATTTCTGTGTCAAAGCAAGTGGGTCTTAGAAGCAGAGTTGAAAGGGTGCCAAAAGTGGAGAAAATTCCAGCTAGCTCAGTTGTGGTTGTGCCATCTAGCATGTAATTTGTGTATGTGCTTTGAAGACAGATGAATATAGGGAGTGGAGTTAGAAATTATTTTTATTTGCCAGAATTTTCTACTTTCAAATGAATATAAATAAATTTGTGATTGAATGAGAAAATAGTATTTTATACACAATATAATTTTCTTTCTGCTCACAGAGCATTGATATACTAATTACCAGACATTGTTTATTTATTAGCTTTGTTTCTCAGAAGGCATTTTTGCAAACTTAGTTTAAAAAGTACCTTAGAGGAACTCAAACTACTAACACTACATTTCTGTAAAATTCCTGTAATCTATATTTTTCAGTAATTGTTTCCATATATATTTCTCATCAAACTATAATGCATAATTTGCTAAGAATTATATCAGAGTCATTTAACTTCCCTCAGTCTTTAAAAAGCTTGTAAAAAATACATTGTAGTTTATTTTGAATAAAAAGCATCTGGGAAAATGACTTACAATGAAATTTGCAAGGGAAATTATTGCAATGCTTCAAACATCTTTATTAGTATAACCATAGATCACACAATAACATTAAAAAAATTTAGTCTTGATATAATTTTTTTTGAATCACTAACAAAATGCATAGTTTTTAACTATAGGCCTTGCAAAGAAAAGAATATCAATGCTAACCTGAGATATGTGTCCTTTCTGCAGAACAAGTATAATACAGAGAGAACTTTCCTTAGACAGATATCATTAATCTTAGCCTTTAAAAATCTATGAATTCTCATCAGTTACACTTGAAAGTAATTATGTAATAATAACATTGACATTATAAAATATTAAAGTTCTTTAAAAGGAAATAATTGTCCTTTGTCATTTCCAAAGGAATAGAATTCCAAACATGGAGTTCCATCATTTATGGATGGTTATGTTTTAAAATATAAGTACATCTACATATACATGGGAGATATTATATCGTTTGATTATAAATAAAATTAGTTTTATAATTAGTTTTCTCTGTAAGTAATGTTCTATATTTTTAATAATATTAATAAATATAACTAATAATATGTATTCAGGGAATTATTTAAGGAAAAACTGCCAGTACTATCTGGTTTGTATGTGCATAGTGGGAGTTAAGTCTACTGGATAAATTGTGGAAGATCATAAGGAATCTTTGGGAATCAGCATTGTAATGAGAATACAGTGATATATATGCTCAATGATTGAAAAATATACTAATTGAGACTAATAACAGACAAGTGATTCTAAATGCAATATCAGTACAATCATATAACAAATGGATTAATTATAGAAACCAAAATCCATTCTACTTCACATATATTTAGTTTTCTAGTATTATATACACTACAGTGATTATTTCATCTGGTATTTATTTCTTAAGGTGTAAATATTCTGCCTTGAGTTGTGTGCAATAAATTAAGGACATTTCTGGTGCCATTAAGATGTAGAATCTCATACGTAATTGTGTCTCTCAAAATCTGTTCAAATCACTGATTTAAGATCTATATGTCTTGTTATGAACCTAGGATTATTTTGGAAAATTTAATCTCTTCCTACATGAATTCTAAAATCATCCTCTAACTCATAAATACTTATGTGAAAGCAATTTTTGAAGAACTTTTGAACTATAACAAATAAAATAAAATTCCTTTCATTGAGTGTTGCTATGAGATTTGTATAGATATATTAACAGACCTTATCTTTAACAATATGTTACATGTTTGAATTGATTCCTAAAGCCAATACCTGAATAGAAAATGTGTTGATTCATAAAAGTTTTAGGTCCACCAGTTTTGTTTACAGTACGGGTGAGAGACATTGGAAAAGAAAACTGAAAATCAGAAAAGAAAAGGCTATTTTGAGAAGATGCTGTGAAATAATTTCAAAGTAACTTATTACAAGTTTGATAAGAAGTAAATAATTTGCAAAAATAGTTTAATGAGTTCAGTTCAGAGTCAGTCATGTCCGATTCTTTGTGACCCCATGGAGTGCAGCATACCAGGATTCCCTATCCATCACCAACTCCCAGAGCTTGTTCAAAAACTCATGTCCATTGAGTAAGTGATGCCATCCAACCATCTCATCCTCTGTCATCCCCTTCTCCTCCTGTCTTCAAATTTTCCCAGCATCAGAGATTTTTCCAGTGAGTCAGTTCTTCACATCAGGTGGCCAAAATATTGGAGTTTCAGCTTCAGCATCATTCCTTCAAATGAGTATTCAGGACTGATTTCCTTTAGGATTTACTGGTTTGATATCTTTGCAGTCCAAGGGACTTGCAAGAGTCTTCTCCAACACCACAGTTCAAAATCATCAATTCTTTGGTGCTCAGTTTTCGTTATAATCCAACTCTCACATCCATACATGACTACTGGAAAAACCATAGCTTTAATTAGACAGACCTTTGTTGGAAAAGTAATGTCTCTGCTTTTTAATATGCTCTCTAGGTTGATCAAGCTTTTCTTCCAAGGAGCATGCATCTTTTAATTTCATGGTTACAGTCACCATCTGCAGTGATTTTGGAGCCCCTCAAAAAAAGTCTCTCACTGTTTCCATTGTTTCCTCTTCTATTGGACATGAAGTGATGGGACTGGATGCCATGATCTTCGTTTTCTGAATGTTGCATTATAAGACAGATTTTTCGCTCTCCTCTTTCATTTTAACCAAGAAGCTCTTTAGTTTTTCTTTGCTTTCTGCCATAAGTGTGGTGTCATGTGAATATCTGAGGTTTTTGATATTTCTCCCAGCAATCTTGATTCCAGATTGTGCTTCATCCAGCCTGGTATTTTGCATGATGTACTCTGCATATAAGTTAAATAAACAGGGTGACAATATACAGCCTTGATATACTCCTTTCCCAATTTGGAATAAGTCTGTTGTTTCAAGCCCAGTTCTAAATGTTGCTTCTTGATCTGCATACAGATTTCTCAGGCAGCAGGTAAAGGGATCTGGTATTCCTATCTCTTTAAGAATTTTCCAGAGTTTGTTTTGATCCACACAATCAAAGGCTTTGGCATAGTCAATAAAGCAGAAGTAGATGTTTTTCTGGAATTCTCTTGATTTTTTGATGATGCAACAAATATTGGCAATTTGATCTCTGGTCCCTCTGTCTTTTCTAAATCCAGTTTGAACATCTGAAAATTCATGGTTCATGTACTGTTGAAGCCTGGCTTGGAAAATATTGAGCATTAATTTGCTAATATGTGAGATGAGTGCAATTGTACGGTAGTCTGACCATTCTTTGTCATTGCCTTTCTTCAGAATTTGAATGAAAACTGACCTTTTCCAGTCCTGTGGCCACTGCTGAGTTTTCCAAATTTGTTGGCATGAGTGCAGCACTTTCACAGCATCGTCTTTTCGGATTTGACATAGCTCAACTGGAATTCCATCACCTCCACTAGCTTTGTTCATAATGATTCTTCCTAAGGCCCACTTGACTTCACATTCCAGGATGTCAGGCTCTAGGTGAGTGATCACAGCATCATGATTATCTGCACCATGAAGAGCTTTTTTGTATAGTTCTTCTATACAAGAATACACATTCTTCCCACTTCTTAATATCTTCTGCTTCTGTTAGGTCCGTACCATTTCTGTCCTTTATTGTGCCCATCTTTGCATAAAATTTTCTCTCAGTATCTCTAATTTTCTTGAAGAGATCTCTAGCCTTTCCCATTCTATTGTTTTCCTCTATTCTTTGTACTGATCACTGAGAAAAGCTTTCTCATCTCTCCTTGCTAACTCTGCATTCAAATGGTATATCTTTCCTTTTCTCCTTTTTTTCAGTTTAATGAGTAGACAGTCTTAATCATACACACAAAAACAGATAGAAATGCATATACACACATACTTTATGGTAACTATTTATGCTTTGTAGGAAAACCAGATTATACAGAAGAACTGAAAATCAATTTACTTTCAAATACTTACTAATGAATATTGTTTATAATAATTTGAAGATGTGACATTAAACCTATAAACTAGAATTGGAAGTAAACTAAGAAAAGTACAAATATTTTGCATTTTCATATTTCCCATAGAAATCCTAATGTAAAATGAATGGCCCAAGATCTGTGTAATGGACCAGTTTTGTTCTTTTTCTTTTCAGAGAGTTTTATTATTGAAATGAAGTGAAGTGAAGTCGCTCAGTCATGTCCGACTCTTTGCGACCCCTTGGACTATAGCCTACCAGCCTCCTCTGTCCGTGGGATTTTCCAGGCAATAGTACTGGAATGGATTGCCATTTTCTTCTCCAGGGGATCTTCCCAACCCAGGGATCGAACCTGGGGCTCCTGCATTGTAGACAGACGCCTTACCTTCTGAGCCACCAGGGAGGTGGTGGCTTTGTTATTGAAATCCAGACAATTATTATGGAGTCATTTGCAAAACCCAATTTAAAAAGAATATTTTATTCCATAACAAGGCTATATGGTTAGAAAATGCAAGTAAATGAGAGGTTTAAAAAATTAGTCAAAGTAATAAAAATTATTGTTTGAGGATGTGATTGTAGACTTAAAATTCAAACTTACTTAATGGAAAATTACTAAAAATCTATTGAGAAATGGATGGATACATTGATGAAATTAGTAATTGAAAAAATTATCCCCTACTTGGATCTTCTGCTTTTCTATCTTTGAGTTTTTTTCATTCTTGTAACACCACACTGACTAATTTGCTTGAGTTATATATTTTAAGGATCAGAGGACACAGTCTGATTGTTCTCATAAATGGGCAATTGGCACTTTAGAAGCATATTCCTTATTAAAAGTTGATTTGTAATTAGGTTTATTTCTTTTTGTCCCCCTATGTAGACTGTTTCTGATACATTCCCATAATGTACAATTTATTAGATATGTATGCTTGATATTTTATATATGTATGTATATATATAAGATCCCCTGGAGTAGGAAACAAAAACTTACTCCACTCTTCTTGCCCAGAAAATTCCATGGACAGGGGAGCCTGGCAAGCTAAAATCCATGAGGCCTCAAAGAGTTGAACATGACTGAGTAACAGATCACACATATTGTACGTATACGAGAAATGTCTGCCTAATGTAAAGCAATGCTCAAAATTCTCCAAGCCAGGTTTCAGCAATGCATGAACTGTGAAATACCAGATGTTCGAGCTGGTTTTAGAAAAGGCAGAGGAACCAGAGATCAAACTGCCAACATCCGCTGGATCGTGGAAAAAGCAAGAGAGTTCCAGAAAAACATCTA